>NW_027417824.1:0-100060 GCF_009905375.1 Apium graveolens | reverse complement strand
TATGGAGGAAAGAGAGGAATGGCAGAAGGGAAACAGAAGAAAGGCCAAGGCACATAGATGGAGTGAAGATAACACTGAAGAAACTAAATCAATATCTAAACCACTACCTTCCATACCTGAACCTTGTGTTGCTGATCCCACTATAAACATCCATGGTGAACTAATCATCCCAAAAGAGGAACCTATTGATTGGGACACCATCAAATTGCCTACCTTTTTAACCACTCTTCCACTACCAAAGAAACAGAAAAGAAAATCCAAATCTACACCTCCCCTAACCTCTAAGAAATTCACTCAAAAACAAAAACCTAAGCTTAAGCCACCCATTTCTAAAGATGATTATGTTCACATCTGTGACATAAAAGAAATTTCAGACATTGAACTCTATCTGGATGAGCTGGAAGATGTAAGGGGAATAGCTGCCTACAGACAGCTACCAGAGAGATTGGTGTTCAGATACAAAGGAGCTGGGGAAAGAACATGGCCACTCTACAGGATTCTGAATGAAGGCTACTCTACCTTGATCAGAGTCTTTTCAGCCATACAAAAGGATTCTGGCTTTACCAGGACTGCCAAGACTGAAATTCTCAACAAGATTGCCAACATAAGGAAAACTTGGAGGGAGCCCAATGCTTTGCCCAGAACTTTACTCATTCAAGAAAGGGGAATTACAATCCACAAATCACCTCATTGGTTGATGGAATTTAGAGATGATAAAGGAGTCAGAAGATTTTTCAGACTTGAAGACCAACTCAAGATTGCCAGCAATGAAACTCTCAAGGAAATGCAATCTAAGTTGGATATCAGTGATGAAGATGAAGCTGAATTCTACAGACAACTCCAACTCCAAATTGAGGAAAATGATAAAGGGCTAGGAAAGAAAACAAGGGAACAAAGAGGAAAAAGATGATTTGCTCAGACTAGAGGAGCACCCTTGGAAATTTTGTAAATCTTCAATTACCTCCTAGTACATACACTTTTGCAGCACTTTTAAATTTCTACTTAGTTTCAATTCATATATTTGTTAAGTATTTTGTTATCATCAAGTTAACCCTGGATTTATGTCTACAATTCTTATAGACATAAATAGGGGGAGATTGTTAGGAATATATGTGCATTAATTTGATGATATGTTTAACAAAACACATAAGTAGAAGTTTAGTGTTTGTAGCCTCAATGGATAAGACCACTTTGGCTATCCGTTGATGGTGCAGCTTTACTTAGAAATAAGTCTAGTGTTGTAGCACATTTCAGTCTCTGTATTTAAGATATAATTCTTAGAAGTTGAGAGAAAATATAAGTCATGTTGACTACTAGAAGATATGCAAATAGGAAGGCCAATTGTAAATATTTCATGCCTTGTAATTTTGTATAAATGAAGTGGTATCAACTGATATCTTAAAGACCTTCAACGGATGAGAAACAAAGCTTCAACGGATAGAGCTTCAACTGCTAACACATCAACGGATAAAGCCATCAACGGATGAAGGCTTCAACGGATGTTCTGTTAAATAGCAGTTGATAAGTGGTAGTTGTAACAGCAGGCAGAGGCACATGGGTTGACAGAGACAACTGAAATGTGGAAGCCTAATTTTAGGAACATCAGAAAAAGCAGCCGTTCTACTCTAGTACAAAGAGGCAATAGTCAACAAAGTACTTGAGTGATATGGAGAAGAAACAAGTGGAGAACTTATTTTATTATTGTATTTTTATCTTTGTCTTCACTTGTACACTTGGTGATATATAAAAACCAAGTAGCAGCTAGTAATTAGATAAGAATTTTTCCAGTGCTGTTTAGAAAACTCTTGAGAGAAAAATTATCTAGTTTGTACTAGGACGCAGCTGTGATCAACATCAAGAATCACAGATTTTCTGAAATACCATCTCTGGTGGAACAACAATCCACCAGAAAAGTTTTTAAGGTCTGTTATGTTCTTTACATTAGTGCTTGAATATATATCTGTCTGTATTAGCTTAAAGCAATTCACACACTTGTTTATCTTGAACACAAAGCCTTTAAAACTGCTCAAATCTTGAAAAAGTTATGAGATTCACATTCAACCCCCCTTCTGTAAATCTCATTGTTAGTCCACTAGGAATAACACTATTCCTTGGGAGGATACTCACAGAGGTGTGAAGTGGACCAAGAAGTGGAATGACACTGATTTCATTCCAAGTTCTAACATTCTGACAGAGCATATTGCTAAAGCTGATGAGTTGCTCACAAATGCTGATTTAAAGACACAACTCAAGATCACTGCTCTATCTACCAAACATCTTCATGGTCTACATTCTTCTACTCTTGAGAAGGTTGATACACTAAAGGAACATGCTGATAAGCTAGATCTACAGCTTAAGATTGACAAGAACAGATATATCAGACCTACTCTTACGAAAATTGAAGCCATTGAGAAGATTCAAGAGAAGCAACAGGCCCAAATTGTTGGTCCTGGCTAACCAAGTTTCTCAGAAAGCTCAATTGGAAGAAATCCAATCTTCAATTGAACTTTTTCTTTCTCTCTTACTTCCTGATGATGCCAAAAAGGGGGAGAAGGTAGTTAAGTCCAAATGCTCACCTACTGAAATACTGAAGAAAAAGGATGATAAAGGTGATGACCAAGGAAACTCTGATAAGAGTAGAGGTCAAGGAAAAGTTCAAGGAAAATCTTCTACACAGAACAAGTCAAGTTCTGATGCTGTGAATGCTAAAAGACTGAAGTGAAGTTCTATAAACAAAGTCTGATGTCAAGTTCTAATATTCTGATTCAGTCAGGATCTAAAGACTCTCAGAAGTTTTTACAAACTCTAAAGCTAAAGGGGAAGCAGACTACTATTTATTACAAAAATCCTAAAATCCAGACACTTAATAAGAAGATAGCAAGAAGATTATTTCTGAAACAAAATCCAGGAATGGATTTGGAAACTCTCAAGGAGGAAGAAGCTAGATTTGCTGTTGAGAAGACAAATCTTAAGTCTAAAGCTTCTGATGCAAAGAAACCTCCAAGGCCTAAGGAAAAAGGCATTGTGATCAGGGAAAAGTCAAAATCTGAGACTTCAAAGTCCGAGACTAGATCACAAACCGAGGTTGATCCTAAATCAAAAGGAAAAGAAAAGGTTGGTGAACCTTTAAAGATTGAGAAAAAGATAAGTTCTTCCATTCCAGTCTATCAAACTACAATGCATGATGATGATTTGATAGAAGATGAAACTATTCAAATTCTAAAGAAAGGAAAGATAATTGAAGAATCTAAAACAACCTATAACACTGCTCAAGTTGTTCAGGATGAAGAACAGCAAGCTACAGAAGAAACAGCAAATTCTGATCAAGTTAATTTGGAAAAGATGACAATTGCTGATAAGAAGAAGCTGTTATGGAAGAAAGCTACTCTAGTTGAACCAAAATCCAATCTCTTGATGAATCAACTTGCAACATTTGGATTGAGATCCAATCAACCTAGAGATAAAGCTGGATTAGGTTCTGATGAAGAGAAAATACAAACAGGAGTAGAAGTTACTCTAAGAGATCCTTTCATGTTGACAGACAAACCATATGAATAAATCAAACAAAAGTACCTTGACAAGGTGTTGTCTGCTCAAGTCGTGATAGATACTCATGATAAGGAAAATCTAAAGGAGAAATTGATTTTATTTCTCTATAATGGATTAACTTACAAACTAGCTGATACTGATGTGCTAAAGAAGTCTGTCAGAGAACTTCAACATATTCACTATCTTCTGGAAGTAAAATATGATGTTACAAGAAGATGGTCAGAATACATTTTGAAGGCTATAAGAGATCTATTCAGAATCTCTGGTACAAAGACTTCTCAGTATATACCAATGATTACTGAAGATGATGGAAGAGAAATTCCTATGCTGAAGAATTCTGCTAAGGTGGAAGTTATTCTGAAAGGAAAATGCTTATGTTATAATGAAAACTCTTCACATCCTAGAGTTATCAGACTTGGTGATGGACTTGAAAGAACATCAATTCAAGCTCTCAGAAGTGCCATTTATCAGATTGGTGATAGTAAAGATGAAGAACTGATGCAGGTCAAAGTACAGTTAGTTGAAATTCTGAGGAAAGTTGAAGACAAGCTGGTAAGAGATTTTGTTAAGAATCATTATGGATTCAGATTGATCTAGTGAAGTTTGTAGAGCTGAAAGGACTGTAAGTTGTAGTTAATAGTCTTATTAAACTCTTATTGCATTTGAACTTAAATGTTTTTGACATCATCAAATCTATTAACTTGTATATTTTGCACAATTTATAAGTTGGGGGAGATTGTTAGATATATTTGAGATGTCATGTCTAATATATTTCATGTTTAGTTTTCCGATCTTAACAAACAGGAAATATCAGTACTTACTGGAATCAGTACTTACTGGAAGTCAGAACTTAAGGATATCAGGACTTAGATTATTAGAAGATAATATCAGAAGATGGATATCAGAACTTAAGTACTGGAGGACTAACAGTTATGGAAGGAAGCTGATTTACAGGAAAGAAGATCGAGACTAATACAAAAAGAAGATATGCATGGAAAGAGTTAGATGACTTAAAGAGTTGTATAAGATATCTGATTGATATATTTTAGGAGACATAATTATATTCCACATCAATTAGAAGTTATCTTGTAATTGTGTACTATATAAACACAAACATAGGTTTACACTATATGTGTTATCATTATCGAGAAGATCATACATTGTAACCTAGCAGCTCTCGTGATATTTGTTCATCACTGAGAGAGAACAGTTCCATTGTAACAGAGTTTATTATATCGAATATATTTGTTTACTGTTACTTGTGTTCAAAATTTATTTGATTGTATTCTATACTATATTCAACCCCCTTCTACAGTGTTGTGTGACCTAACATGAGTTATTTATAAGTCTAACAATATAATTGTAGAGAACTCTGTGAGTTAAAACTTATAGAGAACTCTACAATGACATTTAGATAAGTCACAATAAAGCTTATCGAGAAGTCCAGCGAGAAGTCAGGAAATTGACTTATCGAGAACTCACTCGAGAAGTCTTAAAATGACTTGTCGATATGTCAATTAGACTTATCGAGAACTCAGTTCTCTATGTATTTTTTATCACTTTAATTCTACCTTATGCTAATTTTGCATATTGAAAGTGCAAATCAACATTTAGACAGTTTTTTTAGAATTGAAAAATTCCAAACTAAATTTTGAAAAATAAATATGCAGAGATTTATGAAATATTTATAATTCATATTCCAGTTAATTACCAATTTAATCAAATTAATTTTGATTTATTAGAAATTAATCTGCTGCAAAATATTAGATGAGTTCTTGCCTTAGGATAAAGAATTTAGCATTCCAATTTCACTTACAAATCTAGTGAAGGTTGTTTTTGTTGGGAACCACGGACTTAGGGTATTACTACGTTTTACGATAAAGATTACGGAAAGAGGATTACCTTGTTAATGGTTGATTCCAAACTCTTCTATTGTATTCCCAAATTCCCTTGAGCGAAGTGTGGCCTCCGTCTTCTCAAGTTATCCTCTCTTCTTGCTCCTTGGTGGCTACAATATGTTTTCACACAATTGCCAAGCAAGAAGAGAATAAGAATATATATAGGCTACAATAGGGACCATGGATAATTAGGTTGGGCCTTCTAATTACATCTTGAGCCTAGCCCAATGTAATTAAATATTAATTCAATCCACTAAAGAATTAATATTTGCACCACCTTTCCTAATACCGTAATTTAATTAATTCGGTTCCAATATTATTTGCTTATTAAATTCCCCATGTTTAAAATATCATATATCCATTAATTAAATAAATTACTGATAATTTATTTAATTAATATCTTTTATCCTTGATCATCCACTCAACCTTTATTTAATTATGCCAGAATAAATTCCACCTGCAGGGTTTCACATAATTAAATCTTTTTGAGCTTTCAAGGGGACATCATTAACCCGAATATTATCAGGACATGGATTCCTTCAATAAATAATATCCACCATGTATATAATTCCATCACCCAAAATATAATGATATAATTCAAAAGAATTATTTCATATATAAATCAAAGCATGTAAATAATATACACTTGTCAATTACTATTTCCGGATTAAGAACCTAAGCATTAATAATAACATAGAATCTTAGTTCTCCTTCTTAATCAGTATTAAGGGAACAATTCTAAATTTGAACCTGTTCAATATACACAAAGTATACTAGCATTATTTATTAGTCAATATAAACTAATCTAAATAATACTACAGCCATACCAGTGGATTGTCCAACACCACCTGTGCTGTGAACCTTATTATATTATATAACCGTATTTAACAATCTAATATTCTGTATCCCATTTGATACTAGATTGTTCACAATATATAATATTAGACAACATGTAAACATTCAAATGATTCTCAAATAAACTGGCCAGAAATAAATGTACATACTTCAAATAAATATTTTCAGTATACACTAACAATCTCCCACTTATACTCAAAATATTCTATGTGTACATCAGTGTTTATTTAATCCACTATTACATAAATATCTATGTGTCCATCCATCTGACACCTATCGCTTCCACATGCTTGTCAAAAACCTTGGTTGGCAAGCTCTTTGTGAAAGGATCTGCTCGGTTGTCTTCTGATGATATGTGAGCCACAACTATATCCCCTCGCTTTACGATTTCTCGTATGAGATGATACTTACGTTCAATATGTTTAGCTGCTTTGTGGTCTCGCGGTTTCTTTGAATTTGCCACAACACCAGTGTTATCACAATACACCGTCAAGCTCCTAGGAAAATTAGGTACCACATCTATGTCCAAAAGGAAGTTCCTGAACCATACAGCCTCCTTGGCAGCCTCAGAGGCCGCCACGTACTCGGCCTCCATGGTGGAGTCTGCAATGCATTTCTGCTTTACACTCCTCCATATAACGGCTCCACCTCCCAAAGTAAAAACATATCCCGAGGTTGATTTCCTCTTATCCCTATCTGATTGGAAATCTGAATCAGTATATCCCAAAGGAAATAGATCTGAGGCCTTGTAAATTAACATATACTCCTTAGTCCTTCTCAGGTACTTGAGTATAGTTTTTACTGCACTCCAATGTTCTTGACCTGGGTTCCACTGATATCTACTAACCATGCCTACAGAAAAGCAGATGCCAGGCCTCGTACATAACATAGCATACATTAAGCTTCCACATGCTGAAGCATAAGGAACTGTTTTCATGCTCTCTATATCCTTAGGTGTCGAAGGACACTGCTTCTTAGATAGAGCAACTCCATGCTTAAAAGGTAAAAAACCTTTCTTGGAGTTCTGCATGTTAAAACGAGCTAATACTTCATCAATGTAGGGCTCTTGAGATAAAGCCAACATCCTTTTCTTGCGATCCCTTATAACTTTGATCCCAAGGACGTATGCCATTTCACCTAAGTCCTTCATGTCAAATTGTTTGAACAACCATGCCTTTACTGATGACAACAACTCAACATTGTTTCCAATGAGTAAAATATCATCTACATATAGTACTAGAAAAACCACTGCATTACCTTCACTTCTCTTATACACGCACGATTCGCTTGGACTTTGATCAAATCCATATGACTGGACTGCCTGATCAAAATGAATATCCCAGTCTCTAGAAGCTTGTTTAAGTCCATAAATAGACCTCTTAAGCTTACATACCAGATGCTCTTGGCCTTCCTTATTGAATCCTTTTGGTTGCTGCATATAGATGGTTTCTTCAAGACTTCCATTAAGAAAAGCTGTCTTGACATCCATTTGCCAAATCTCATAATCGAGATGAGCTGCTATAGATAAAAGAATACGGATTGACTTAAGCATGACTACCGGTGAAAAGGTTTCCTCATAATCGATACCTTCTTTCTGAGTATACCCTTTCGCAACAAGTCTTGCTTTCCAGGCTTTCACCTTTTTATCTAATCCCCTCTTTTTCTTGTAGATCCACTTACATCCAATAGGTTTTATACCTTTGGGTGGTTCCACAAGCTCCCAGACCTGATTAGAATACATTGATTCTATCTCAGATTCCATCGCCTTTTGCCAAAGATCTGCATCTTTGTCTTGTGCTGCCTCTTCGTATGTACGGGGATCATCATCATGTTCACCAGAGACCAAGTCTGAAGACTCTCCCAAAAACATGAATCTTTCAGGCTGTTGAACAACCCTCCCACTATGACGAGGCACTGGTGCGGTATTAGTGATAGGTTGTACATTATATTGTGGTTGTTCTACTTGTACTACAGCTTCATGGGTATTATTTGTCCCTCCCACTAGTTCCTCTAAAACGACACTACTCATGGGTTTGTGATTCATTATATATTCCTCCTCTAAGAATCTTGCATTGGTGCTAACAATGACATCCCAATTCTTCGGACTATAAAATAAATATCCTTTCATTCCCATGGGGTAGCCTACAAACAACCTTACTTCTGTACGAGATTCTAACTTAGTCACGTTCTTGTTCAGCACATGTGCTGGACAACCCCATATTCGAATATGTCTTAGACTCGGTTTATCCCCGGTCCACAATTCTAAGGGGGTTTTAGGAACCGACTTAGAAGGTACTAAGTTCAGAAGATAAGCTGCTGTCTCTAAGGCATGTCCCCAAAACGACTTGGGTAAATCCGAATAACTCATCATCGATCTAACAGTCTCTAAAAGAGTCCGATTCCTTCTCTCTGCTACACCGTTCTGCTGGGGTGTGCCTGGTGCAGTTAAATGGGATTCTATCCCATTTTCTGATAAATATTCCCTAAATTCTCCAAGCAAGTATTCGCCACCACGATCTGATCGTAGTGACTTGATACTTTTATTAAGTCGCTTCTCCGTTTTAGCTTTGTACTCTTTGAACTTATCAAAGCACTCAGACTTACGGCGCAACAAATAAACGTACCCATATCTAGAATAATCATCAATGAAAGTGACGAGATATTCATAACCACCTCTTGCTTGGATATTCATAGGTCCACATAAATCAGAGTGAACCAATTCTAACACTTGTTTGGCTCTATTCCCCTTTGCCTTGAAAGGCCTATTAGTCATTTTACCTTCCAAACAGGATTCACAAACTGGAAATGGCTCCACTGCCAATGAGCTTAAAGGCCCGTCTACTACCAGTCTTTGAATCCTCCTCAAGTTAATATGACCTAATCTCAAGTTCCAAAGATATGTTTGGTTCAAACTAGAAGGTTCTTTTCTTTTAGTAGAGTTAGAAGATGTGTTGTTCAATTCCCTAAATTACAGTTGCAGTGCAGGTTGACTAGGATTAATTATATACAAATTGTCTTGCAATGTACCAGAACATATAATTCGTTTATTCATCATAATAGAAACATTACGATCCAAACAAACATTATAACCATCCAAAGCAAGTTTAGAAACCGAAATTAAATTCCTTCTAAAAGAAGGTACATAAAGACAATTGTTCAAAACCAAAATCCTATCAGAACCAAAAGATAAATGAATAACTCCTACTACAACTACTGCTACTTTCGTAGCATCTCCCATGAACACGTATATCTCACCATCTCTAAGTATTCTGGATAGCTGGAACCCCTGCATAGAATTACAAACATGATCAGTGGCTCCTGTATCTACACACCAAGTGCTCGTAGATATAGCCGCTATAAATATTTCTGTAACTAGAGAAAGAGACATACCAGTATTGTTTGTCTTCTTAGGAAGAGGACAATCCTGTTTCCAGTGACCTGACTGTTTGCATCTGAAGCACTTTCCCTTAGGCTTTTTCACACCACCCTGAACTTCCACTGCCTTCACAGCTTTCTGTGTTTGAGCCTTTTTCTTCTTCTTAATACCTTTCTCAGCCACATTCACTTGAACACTCTGCCGAAATAATCCTTCAGCTGCCTGAAGTTCTGTCAGCAGTTCCGCGAGACTATACTACCTCTTGTTCATGTTGTAATTCAAGTGGAACTGCTCAAAACTCTTGGACAAGCTCATAAGGATAATGTCAATCTGGGTTTCCCCGTCAAGTTCAGCACCAAGGATCTCTATCTCATTCAGATGCGACATCATCTTGAGAACATGATCCCTTACAGGTGTGCCTTCAGCCATCTGAGTGTTCATTAAAGCCTTCATGGCTACTTGCCTAGCAGCCCTATTCTGATCTCCAAAAAGTTCCTTGAGATTAAAGAGCATATCCGAAGCAGTGGCCATAGACTGATGCTGATGCTGCAAAACACCTGACATTACTGCCAGAATGTAACATCGCGACATCTCATCAGCCTTAATCCACCGTTTATAATACTCTTTCTCATCTTCAGAAGCATCAGCAGCAGGCTGTTCAGGCTTGGGTTCATAAGTGCAAAACTTGTACTCCTCAGCAGTCAACACAATGTCCAAATTTCGTTTCCATTCAATATAGTTAGGTCCGGTAAGTTTGTTATCCTTAAGTATGGTGAATAGTGGATTAAAACCCATTTTATCCTGAGAATCATGCATAAAAACATCACATAAATAAGGGTGCATTAATTATTAAGATCTATTGATTCCTTTAACAATTATTAAAATTTAATGCACTAACATATAAACACCATAAGCTTCTGGTACGCCATGATGTGTGACATGTATACCACCTAATTTTGTTTAAATGTTACTTCGGTCCTATTACTAAACAATATGCCACGTTGGGGTGGACTATATTATTTTTCATAGCTAAGTGTATACCATCATCAAATCTTAAATTATTTGAAATCTATGGAACTTGGTACGCCACGATGGATGGCGTGTATACCTTCCAATATTCGTAATTTTGCCTTGAATAGAATACTTCAATTCAATATTCATCAATGGTTTGATTTCCAGGTAGTGGAGGAGTCACATCGGTCTCGCTTAAAACCCACAGCCTTACAAGTTCGATGAACCCGTTTTTGACAAAATCGCCCCAAATTAGAAATAAAGAAAATCCGTATTTATTCCTTTCAAAATTTATTAATTTAAGAAGTTTGTTCTAGTAATTTCTATAACATTCTAGACACCATAAATTACATGCCACGATGGGTGACGTATATTTAATTTATATTCGTCTTTATGTTAAATTACCTACAACCAATAATGGAGACCATGAGATTTAATTTCATATTAATTCCCTCTCCCACTTAGAATTTTTTTTTATTAAAATTGAGGAATTTTAAAATTAAATGGGGCCCTATGTTGTTATAATTATGTCTAATCATGCATTCAAAATACACACATAATTTTAGCAACATTTAACATTTAATCAAAGCAATAAATAAAATTTATGTCCATGTCGTCCTAATTAAGTTAAACATGTAATTTTAAAAGAATTACACACATAATTAACGACACACAAAATCAATAAATTAAAGCAATAATTAAAATTTAATGGAAAAATTAAAATAAATTTTCCACTATTATGGCCCTTGAAAAAAAATCCAGCTCTTAAAAAAAATATGCCCCAAGCGCGCCCTGACGCCCCCAGCAGCCCCAGCAGCCCCAGTAGCCCCAGCTGCCGCAGCGGCCCCAGCTGCCGCAGCGGCCCCAGCTGCCGCAGCGGCCCCAGCTGCCGCAGCTGCCGCAGCGGCCCCAGCAACCCCTTGTAATCGCACAGCGGAACAAAAAACTACTGGAATTGATTTCCGATCGCACATAACTATTACAATATATCCGGAACAATTACAAAAAAATAGATCTAAGACAAAACTAATTTTGTAAAATCTATTCTAACACGATCAACCCTCGTATAAATTACAACCACGATTAAACCACGTGGAAACCAAAACAAAAATTAAACACGATTAAACCACGTGGGATCCAAACACATAATTAAAATATACATGGCCATAATAGTGGATTAACAACCTGCATCAAAACCAATACAAGCAAAACACTATATACACGCATATATAATTACGACATGGACATTATATCATAAAACGTAGAACCCATTACCAGGCTCTGATACCAATTGTTGGGAACCACGGACTTAGGGTGTTACTACGTTTTACGATAAAGATTACGAAAAGAGGATTACCTTGTTAATGGTTGATTCCACGCTCTTCTATTGTATTCCCAAATTCCCTTGAGCGAAGTGTGGCCTCCGTCTTCTCAAGTTATCCTCTCTTCTTGCCCCTTGGTGGCTACAATATGTTTTCACACAATTGCCAAGCAAGAAGAGAATAAGAATATATATAGGCTACAATAGGGACCATGGATAATTAGGTTGGGCCTTCTAATTACATCTTGAGCCTAGCCCAATGTAATTAAATATTAATTCAATCCACTAAAGAATTAATATTTGCACTACCTTTCCTAATACCGTAATTTAATTAATTCGGTTCCAATATTATTTGCTTATTAAATTCCCCATGTTTAAAATATCATATGTCCATTAATTAAATAAATTACTGATAATTTATTTAATTAATATCTTTTATCCTTGATCATCCACTCAACCTTTATTTAATTATGCCAGAATAAATTCCACCTGTAGGGTTTCACATAATTAAATCTTTTTGAGCTTTCAAGGGGACATCATTAACCCGAATATTATCAGGACATGGATTCCTTCAATAAATAATATCCACCATGTATATAATTCCATCACCCAAAATATAATGATATAATTCAAAAGAATTATTTCATATATAAATCAAAGCATGTAAATAATATACACGTGTCAATTACTATTTCCGGATTAAGAACCTAAGCATTAATAATAACATAGAATCTTAGTTCTCCTTCTTAATCAGTATTAAGGGAACAATTCTAAATTTGATCATGTTCAATATACACAAAGTATACTAGCATTATTTATTAGTCAATATAAACTAATCTAAATAATACTACAGCCATACCAGTGGATTGTCCAACACCACATGTGCTCTGAACCTTATTATATTATATAACCGTATTTAACAATCTAATATTCTGTATCCCATTTGATACTAGATTGTTCACAATATATAATATTAGACAACATGTAAACATTCAAATGATTCTCAAATAAACTGGCCAGAAATAAATGTACATACTTCAAATAAATATTTTCAGTATACACTAACAGTTTTATCCAAAGGTTTAGTAAAAATGTCAGCTAATTATTTTTCTGTTGGAACAAAAATGAGCTCAATGGTACCATTTGCAGCATGTTCTCTAATAAAGTGGTACCTTACATCAATGTGCTTTGTTCTGGAATGATTAACTGGATTGGCCACAATAGATATAGCACTAGTATTATCACACATAATTAGAATTTTGTATAACACTAGTCCATGGTCCATTAGCTGATTTCTAATCCAAAGCACTTGAGCACAGTAACTTCCAGCAGCTATGTATTCAGCCTCAGCTGTAGAAGTTGACATGGATTGTTGTTTCTTGCTATACCAGGATACAAGTCTTTGTCCAAGAAACTGACAACTTCCACTAGTGCTCTTTCTGTCAACCCTGCATCTAGCAGAATCTGCATATGTGTATCCATCAGCTTCAAAACCAGTTCCCTTAGAATACCATAATCCCAAGTTTGGAGTTCCCTTTAAGTATCTGAAAATCCTTTTCACAACCATCAAATGTGATTCTTTTGAATTGGCTTGAAATCTTGCACACAGATATGTTGCAAACATGATGTCTGGCCTACTTGCAGTTAAGTACAACAAAGATCCAATCATTCCTCTATAGCTTGAAATATCTACACTTTTGCCCTTTTTATCTTCATCCAACTTTGTAGCTATAGACATAGGTGTAGATGCAGGTGAACAATCAACCATACCGAACTTTTTCAATAAATCTTTGACATATTTAGTTTGGCTGATGAAGATTCCATCACTTCTTTGACTAACTTGAAGTCCAGGAAAGTAACTTAATTCCCCCATCATACTCATTTAATATTCACTCTACATAAGCTTGTAGAATCATTGACAAAGATTTTCATTTGTAGAACCAAAGATAATATCATCCACATAAATCTGAACTAGGATCATATCCTCACCATGCTTCTTGTAGAAGAGAGTCTTGTCTATTGTCCCTCTAGTGAATCCATGTTTAAGTAGAAAATCTAATAATGTGTCATACCAGGCTCTAGGTGTTTGTTTTAGTCCATAGAGAGCCTTGAGCAACTTGTATACAAAGTTTGGAAATTCTGGATCTTCAAAGCCAGATGGCTGTTGCACATAAACTTCTTCTTCCAACTCACCATTAAAGAAAGAACTCATGACATCCATTTGATATACTTTAAAATTTAAATGTGCAGGAAATGCAAGAAAAATCCTTATTTCTTTAAGTCTTGCAACTGGAGCAAAAGTTTCATCATAGTCAATTCCTTCCTCCTGTGAGTAGCCTTTTGCAACCAACCTTTCTATGTTTCTGGTGACTATTCCATTTTCATCCATTTTGTTCCTGTACACGCACTTTATTCCAATTACAATTTTGTTCTTTGGTGCATGAACCAACTCCAAAACTTTGTTTCTTTTAAACTGATTTAGCTCCACTTGCATAACAGATATCCAATCAGGATCAAGTAGAGCTTCTTCAGTTTTCTTTGGCTCAATTTGAGAAAGAAAACATGCATGTAGACATTCATTTGCAGTTACACTTCTAGTCCTCACTTCAATAGTTGGATCACCAATAATCGCTTCTCTAGTGTGACTTATATCCTACTTCCTGGTGTGAGTTTGTTGACTTGAGTTTTCTGCATTTTCTTCACCATTGGCATGACTTGCAGAACCTTCTTCTCTTCCCCCCTGAGTTTGTGCTATCAAATTCAGGTACATGAGATGTGTTTCCATTCTCATGATTCACTTGTTCATTTGACTCTTCATCTATTCTGTTATTTATGTTGACTTCAGCTTCATCATCAGAATCACTACCAATGTTGAGATTTTAAAACTTTAGGTTTCAGCTTCATTTTCATCAAGCCATTCCAAGCCTGGACACTTGTCATCATCCAAAGTAACATATGTGCTTTCCATAATTTTCTTTTGTTCAAGCACATAGACCTTGTAGGCAGTTCTTTCCAATGAAAATCCCAGAAAAATTGCCTCAAAAACTTTAGAGTCAAATTTTCCCACATATTCAGAGTTGTCCTTCAAAGCATAGCACTTGCTTCCAAACACGTGAAGATGCTTCACGGTTGGCTTTCTTTTAGACAAGATTGAGTAGGGTGATTTTCCAAGATTCTTGTTAATGAGATGTCTGTTTTGAGTATAGCATGCAGTGTTCACAGCTTCTTCCCAAAACTAGTTGGCAACTTGGCATCTTATAGCATTGTTCTAATAGCCTCCACTAATGTTATATTTTTCCTTTCAACAACACCATTTTGTTGAAGTGTCCTAGCTGCTGAAAATTCTTGAACAATGCCCTTGTCTTTGCAGAATTCTGTCAAGGTTGCATTCCTGAATTATGTGCCATTTTCACTCCTCAATCTTTTCACACATTCCTGATCTTCAGCCTGCTTCTAAATATTCTTGATGTGTTCAATTATGATGTGTGGAGTTTCATCTTTAGAGTGCATAACTCTACCTATGTGTATCTTGAATAGTCATCCACCATCACAAGTGCATACTTCTTTCTTGAAATTGACAGGACACTAACTGGTCCAAATAAGTCTATGTGAATAATTTGCAAAGGTGTACTTATAGAATTCACAATTTTACTCTTGTGGCTTGATTTCTTCATTTTTCCTTTTTGACAAGCTTCCCAAACTTCATTCTGAGTAAATTCCAGATGAGGCATGTCTCTCACTAACTCCTTTTTGTTTAGAGTGTTGATTGCGTTGAAATTCAAGTGAGACAGTTTCTTATGCCACAACTTGCTTTGCTCTATAGTTTCCTTGGTGTAGAAGCAACAAATTCCATCCTCATTTGTTGATTCCAAGTCTGCAATGAATAAGCTTCCTTTCCTTGCTCCTTTTAGAGCAACTTCACCAGTCTTTTTGCTGATAAAAGTGAATTCTTCTTTATCAAATGAGACCTTGAATCCTTTGTCTGCAAATTGGCTGAGACTGAGAAGATTCACTTCAAGACCAGCTACCAGTGCTACATCTTCTATGACAATATTTCCAGAAATTAATTTGCCATATCCCATTGTGAAACCTTTGATGTTGTCTCAAAAGTCACTAATGGGCTAGCCTTCTCATCAAACTGTGATAGCAAGGCCATATCACCTGTCATATGTCTTGAGCATCCAATATCTATGATCCATAAGACTTTCTTCCTTTTGCCCTGCACACAATGAGAATTAAGTGTGTTTAGCAACCCAAACAATGTTGGGTACTTTCTTCTTATTTACAGAATGTGCAGAATTATGATGAGTACATTTAGATAGGATAGTGTTCATGGACTGCTGTGCATTTTCCCTTTTTGATGCAGACCCAACATTCAGTTTTTTGAGGTCTACTCTCAGATTATGACAACTCTTCATCACTTTCAAGTTGCAAGGGATGCAGTCAAACTTGTCACAGAATGAGTAGGGATCATTTGCTTCATTATACTTGCATGCTACTTCTACTGGCTTGCTAACAACCTTTTTATAAAGGTGAGTTAGATTGTTCACAAAGCCACATTTTTGACATTATTTTCTTGGAGCATCTGCAACAAATGCAAAGTTGTTGCTTTTGTTTATCCCAATTTTCCCATTTTTATTCTTCTTTTTCTTTCTTGCATCTTCAGTTTTAACTTCCTTGACAGGTGTCTTGGATTCCTGGTTGATCATGAGCTTCTTTTCAATTTCAACTTTGAAAGTTGGATTTTTTTCTGCATTTTTCTTTTCATTGTCTTTATCAGCAATTTCTTGCTTTATGGTCAACTCTTCTTCACTGAAATTTACTTCAAAAGCTTTGAACATAGGTGAATCAACCTTTCTTAGCATAGCTGGGACATCTTCATTTTCAGTTGCTTTTCCTTTACCACCTACAGCTTTCTTATTGTTGTTCAATGCATCATAATCAAGACGAATAGATATGTTAGCACATGGCTTGTTTTTCTCATGGTATGACCAACCAGCTCAGATGCATTCCTGAAAGATTTTAACTTTACTTCATTCTTTTCCAGCTTCTCCCTCAACACAGCTTCAATTTCAGCAACGCACTTCAGATTGTTTTTCAGATAATCATTTTCTTGCTTGACTGACTCAAGCTCTACAAGCAACAGATCTAGCTTTTGCTTCTCACTCTCAAGCTTCTCATCAGCTTTTTTTAGCCTACTGACTTCCTCAGTAGCTACTACCATGCTAGTGTGTATATGGAACATCTCTACACTCATCTTTTCCAGAGTCTCCTTATATTGACTAGCATTTGAATTAATAGTGGTTAAAGTTGGTACCTCTGATTTAGATGTGGATTCTTCTCCATGCTCAAAAGCCATTAGTGCATAGTTTTCAACTTCTTCATCCTCATCATCATTGTCAGTGTCATCCCAACTCTTTCCTTTTGCAATATAGGCTTTTCCAGACTATTTCTTCAAGAGAGCTTCATACTTTGCTTCCAGTTCCAAGTAAACTTTATCCTTCTTCACCTTTTTTGGATTTCTGCATTCAGTAGCAAAGTGACCCAACTCATCACAGTTGAAGCACCTTATCTTTGATCTATCCACATATCCTGTTTTGTAGCCACCTTTGCTAGCTGAATCGACTGAGCTTTTGGTTTCCAATTGTTGCTATTGGAAGATTATCCCTTGATTTTGAAAAACCTTGTCTTCTTGACTCTTATGTTGGAAAATTTCCTAGCCAAGTAAGCCATGGATTGATCCATTTCATCTAGCTTATCCAGGGTGTAATATTCATCTTCCTCCAGCTTCAATATAACTTACTTCTGAGGTCCTTTGTTCTTTTCTTCTACAACTTGAATAACTGGAACTTGATTGTCTTGCTCATCTTCAGTTTCTTCTCTGACATATACAATCAAAGCACTGGAACCATCAATAACATGTACACGATGTGCTTTCAATGACTTTCTTTGCAGCAATTCAAATTCATAAATTTTCAAGATTCTATATAGAACTTCCAAAGTCATTCTGCTTAGATCTTTTTCTTCTCTTATGTCTGATATCTTCTATTCAAGATGGTCAGGAAGGGCTAGCAGAAACTTTAGGTTAACCTCCTCAGCTTTATAGTATTTATCATGTAGCTGCAAATCATTTATCAATTTGTTGAACCTTTCAAAAACTTCAGTAATTCCTTCTTTTGGTTTAGTCATAACCCCTCATATTGAGAAACTAGAATCCTCCTTTGGTTTAACCTAACTTCCTCTATTCCTTCACACAAGATCTCTATTTTCTCCCAGATATGTTTGGTTGTGTCATAGTTGACATTGCTATTGTAAATTACATTGTCAAGTGACTCTATTAAAATCAGTTGCAAGCCACTATATAGAGAGACTTTCTCTTTTTCAGGTTTAGTATATTTTGAAGGATCTTTAGGAGCATAATGGGGTGAAAGGCCCATTCTTGAGGATCTGAATATACAATGGGTTGGCCATTCTTATGAACAATATCATTTTCTTTTTCCATAATGTGTAGTTAGATCTGTCAAAGGTAGGGATTTTAATACTGCTAAGCTTTTGTGTTTCTTCCAAGATCTTTAATCTGTTTGCTTTCAGATTTTGCTCTGATACCACTTGTTAGGTAATAAATACAACATAGAGGGGGGTGAATTTGTTTTAGATTATTATTAACCTTTTTGAACTTTTATGGATATGGTGAACAAAGTAATCTAATTTGTAGAGATAAAGTGTTTTAACAGAAATAGTAAAACATGCACAGAAACACACTATCTTCAAAATTCACTTAATTTATATTACAATCAAGTATGTCTTGCTAAAAATTTATGGGTTCTTTGTTCATAAAGAACTCAACTTCTTTCTTGAGAGAGTTCAAAGATTTTCTAGATCTATTTGTTACAACTAAAACAAAGCATCCAGTGTTTATTTTAAAGAACATTAAACAGAGGTTTTACACAGCATGTAATAGCATGTACCAATCCCTACTTTAAGTTAACTAAATCTTTCTATTTCTGGATTAGTGTATCTTTGCAAATTATGCATGTCTGTTACTTTACTTTGTCAGTTAATCTTGACCTTTGATCTTGTACTCTTCAAGCTGCTTTTGTAGACTTTTCAAATCAGCGATTAATTTGTTTGTTGATTGATAATCTTGGATATTTAACTGGTCTGCATTTTGTACTTAGAGTTTTATATCGAGATCTACAGTTTGTTATATAGAGAACTCAACATCTCGATAAGTGTAATGACTTATCGAGATCTCTTAGTTCTTTACAAGTGTCTTGATTTGTCGAGGTCTCTAAGTTCACTATAAGTGAACTTGGCTTGTAGAGGTCTCCAAACTTCTGCATGTAGAATTGACTTATCGATATCTCTGAGATCTCTAGAAGCATTTTGACTTGTCGATATCTCTGAGATCTCTAATGAGAAAATTGACTTGTTGATATCTCCAATCTTTATTTTGATTTGTCGATATCTCCGAGTTCTCGAATGCAAGAATGACTTGTCGATATCTCCGATCTTCACATTCTCATTTTGGCTTATCAATATCTCTGAGACTTCTCGATAAGCTATTCTTAACTTCTCGATAAGTCATTCTGGAGTTCTCGAATGACTTCTCTATATCACTTGATCTGTGACTTGTAGATTTCTTGACTTAGAATGTTTTTCCCAAAATATATTTATTTAACTCCAAGCTTCTTCGCAATATCTCTGAGGCATGATCTTCATGATCTTCTTCCAGATTTTATTCTTAGGCTTGAGACTGTTTACAGAAAAAAAAATTCCAGTCTAATCTATTGACACTTTTACAGACTCAAGTAACACGATACACAATGCAAACTTAGATTATCATACAACTTACTTAGGGCTGTCAATTTGACTTAGTCTAGTTATAGTACGAACATGTCTTGCACAACAAGATCTATGGAGTTCTAAAAACTCAGGAACTAGAGATGGAGCAAAGAAGCAAGAGGAAAGGATCTAAATTTGGACCATTTGCACTCAAGGTTGAAGAGAAGCCAAAGGAGAAAGCTAGGAGGAAAAGCTACTCCAAAGGGAAAGCCATGATTGCAAAGTCAGATACTGAATCATCAAATTCTGATGATGACTCAAATACTGATAATGAATCAGATACTGAAAGTGATCAAAACAACAATGAAGACATGGATCAAATGGCTGCCCTACTGGTTCAAAGCTTCAAGAAGATGATCTACAAGAACTTCAATAAAGGGAGAAGATTTTCAGAAAAGGTTCAAGTTCCTCAAACTCTGATAAGAGGAACAACATAAGAAATACTGATTGGAAGGAATCAAGATCTGGAAGACCTGACAAGTCAAAAGATGTTACAACTGTGATGGAATTGGACACTTTGCAGCTGACTGCAGAAAACCCAGAGCTGAGAAGAAACAAGCTTTGATCTCAAAGAAGAGAAACTGGGATGATTCATCAGATTCAGATGATGGGATCAACTATGCTCTCATGGAAAATGTTGATGCTGAGGCTGACAATGCTGAATAAAGGTACCTCAGACTACTCTTGCTTTTGATATTGATGATATTTATGAATTAAGATTATTTCTTAAGACTCTGCATGTTAGTTATAGGGATCATACCTTAGAGAATAATAGAATCAAGAGTGAAAAGTCTGAGTTGAAGAAAAGGAATGATCCCCTAGAAATTGAGTTGCTTTCCATGCTAGAAATTCAAAAATAAAAAGATAATATTGTTTATATTAAAGAAAAATTGTTAGAAAAACATGCTTATCTAGAGAAGGAGCTAGTTAAAGAAAGAGAAGTTATTAGACTTTGGACTAACTCAGGAAAGTCAACTCAGGAAATTTTAGAGAATGGTTGTTGGGGATCAGGATTAGGATATTCTACTAGATCAAATTCTGATAATAAAAGTGGAAAAGAAACTGAGAAAATAGAACCAATAAAAATTGATAGCAAGGTCAAACTGAACAAGGTTCAAATAAAGACCATTAAGTTTAATCCAAGTGTTAATACTGTTAAGTCAATTCATGAGAAAGGTACAACCTCAGCATCTAGATCAAACTTAATTATTGATATGAGTGAACAAGTTCACACAAAATCAGTAAATATTGGTTCAGTGACTCAGAAATAGCTTAAGCAAAAGCTGAAGGACTTACACATGAAAGACAAGAGGAAAAGATCTCGGAAAAATAGGAACGACAAGGTAGGTGTTAATAAGAATAGAAATTTATGTAACTCCTCCTAATGCACCTAGAAAGACCTGTTCAAACTGTAGTAGCACTAATTATCTTGCTAATTCTTGAAGGATGAATAAAGAGATATATGTTGTTCCTTCGAAATCAGAGTTTAGAAATAAAACAGTTAGATATAAACCACAGAGTCCTTATTTTCATTGTGGTAGTGTTTGGCACTCTATTTATACATGTAAAGAGCATCACAGTTTGTATTATGATTATTATAAACTGAAACCCTCTTCAGTTAAAGCAAAATATGTTTCTATATGTATGAATACTGATAGTAAGAATGTTAACATAAACCCTGATAAAAAGTCTTCTGTTGCATATGTTAACAAACATAAAGAGGCCAAAGGATCTAAGCAAGTCTGGGTCCATAAAAACACTAAATGATTCAAATTACCGATTGCAGGGTGACAAGAGGAATGCTCTAGTCTTGGACAGTGGATGCTCAGGACATATGACTGGTTATAAATCCCTGCTATCAGAATTTGAGGAGAAGGCCGACCCAAATGTTTCTTATGGAGATGGAAACTTAGGAAAATCTTGGGATATGGAAAAATCAAAATTGGAAATATCATCATAGAAAATGTAGCTCTAGTTGCAGGACTCAAGCATACTCTGATCAGTGTGAGTCAAATCTGTGACAGAGATTACCATGTCAATTTTTATGAGGAGCATTGTGAAATTATCAGTTAGTCTGAAGGAAATATTGTAATAAATGGTGTAAGATATGGTAGTTTATATGGAGCCATGGTCTCTACAAGTATTGATGATTCGGAAGTTTGTATACTGAGTATAACATCTGTAGAAGACAGCTGGAACTGTCATAAAACACTTTTTCACCTCAACTTCAAAAATATCAATGAACTTGTGAGGAAAGATCTTGTAAGAGGATTGCCCAATGCAGTGTTTACTCCTGATGGCTTATGTGATTCATGCCAGAAATCGAAGAAAAGGGAAACATCTTTCAAGAGTAAAACTGAATCCTCCATTTTTTGAAACATATCATCTACTTCATATTGATCTTTTTGGTCCAGTGAATGTTATGTCAATTTCGTAGAAGATGTATGCCCTCATAATTATTGATGAATATACAAGATACACATGGGTGTATTTTATGCACACCAAGGATGAATTTCCATCCATTCTTCTTGATCATGTGAGGGAGCTGGAAAAAGGATCATCATACAAAGTGAAGATCATCAGAAGTGATAATGGAACTGGGTTCAAGAATAGCTCTATGGAAGAGTTCTGCAAACTCAAGGGGATAAAACAAGAGTTTTCTGCTCCTAGAACTCCACAGGAAAATGGAGGTGTTGAAAGAAAGAATAGAAATCTTATAGAAACTGCAAGAACCATGCTAGAAGAAGCAAGATTACCTACCTTCTTCTGCGCTGAGGCTGTGATAACTGCTTGCTTTACACAAAATGCAACATTGATCAACAAGCATGGAAAAACACCATTTGAGATGGTGAAGGGAAAGAATCCAAATTTGAAGTATTTTCATATTTTTGGTTGTAAGTGTTTTGTTCTCAAAACTCATCCGGAGCATCTGACCAAGTTTGATCTGAAAACTGAGGAAGGAACTTTTATGAGATATCCATTTTCCATATAAGCCTTCATAGTTTACAATCTGAGAACAAGAATGTTAGGAATATGTTGTGTACTTGATGATAAGATTAACAAAACACCTTAGTAGATTTAATTTAGTGAAATTGTAGCTCTCGACAGATGTTTAATTACTGTCCCGACGGATGAAACTAAACATCCATCGAGAGTGTAGCTTATGTAACAATAAGTTTGTAGCACATTTCTGCAAGCAACAATGTGTAGATTCTGTAGCAGTACTTAAGTCATGTTGACTATTAGTTGATATATAGAATAGGGTGACTAATTGTAAATATAAGATGTCTTGTAATTCAGTATAAATGAAATGGAGTCAAGTGACAGAAAAAGGCTCCCGGCGGATGGTTCACAAAGTCTCCCGATGGATGATCAACAAAAGCTCCCGACGGATGATCAACAATGTCCCGACAGATGATCTAATTCAAATTGTTGTTGACAGTGACGACATAGTCACATGCGTCGGGTGTTTGCAAATGGAATGTGGCAGCCTAATTGCAGGTGTTAGAGAAAAAAGAAGCATTACCATTTCCATGCAATAGTGAAGACAGTCAAAGATACTGGAAAGAGTAATGAGGCATCATGATTTTAGACTAGATACATTTTTTTATTGTCTTGTCTTATTATCATGTAACTTGGTGATATATAAACCAAGTGTAGCAAGTAGAACATTTTAACTAAGCAAGCTTATTTTTCAGAGAAACATATCAAGCTGTATTTTATAAGCATTTCTATGTAGTTTTTTTTGTTCAACTTGTAAAGCAGCTGTGAGCTATTCAAAGCTTCACAGAGTTCTCAAATTGATATATATAAATTCTTCTGATGGATACTTTTAAATCCACCCGAAAGTTTTAAAAGATTGTGTTTTTATTACTTAGTGTTTTGATTTCTATTACTTTTTTATTTCGCACTATTGTAAATCAAACACTGTTATATTTATCAAGTTAGAACATTCTTAAAATTGAAAAAGTAGCCAGAATTACATTCAACCCCCCTTATGTAATTCTTGTTGTATTGTTAGGGAATAACAATTGGTATCAAAGCAAGCTCTTGAAGAACAAAGAGTATAAAGATCACAACAAACAACAAGATGAACAAGAAGAATGTTGGAGTTAAAATTCCATTTCTGGACAAAGACAACTATCACCACTGGAAGGTGAAGATGCACCTACATCTTCTTTCCCAAGATGAGGCCTATGTGGACTACATAGAGAGAGGTCCTCATGTACCTATGAGAGCTGCAACTGGCAAGGAACCATCTGTTCCAAAACCTAGGCATGAATGGTCAGATCCTGATATTGAGCAAGTCAGGAAGGATAAGAAGGCCATGAATATATTATTCAATGGTGTTGATGGTGATATGTTTTATAACATCATTAATTGTAAAACAACCAAAGAGGTTTGGGACACAATACAGATTATTTATGATGGTACTGAGCAAGTGAGGGAAAACAAGATGCAGCTCCTGATTCAGCAATATGAGCACTTCCACTGTGAAAAAAGTGAGTCTCTCACTGATATTTTAGTAGGTTTCAGAAACTACTAAATGCACTGAAGCTACATAGAAGATTCTATCAAACAAAAGACTCTAACCTCGAGTTCTTTATATCTCTCCCAAAGGAGTGGAAGCCAATGACAGTCTCATTGAGAAATTCTCAGGATTACAAGGAGTTCACCTTGGAGAGACTATAAGGCATCCTGAATGTGGCGCCCTCCAAACCCGAGTCAGAAGTTTGGGGTCCACAACACATACACAATATATAAACCTGTATATAAAATATTATTTACAATGACCCTGCTTTACATAACCACGGATCGCAACAGGTTAAAGTGTGAAAACAAGCCACAACCTTAACTTTTATTACAACGTACCAAATCCCAACTAATTTAACTTACAACTGATAATAAAATTATTCTTACAATCTTACTATCTCACTACTGTAGTAAGCTCCTCTTAGCTCGATCCGACTCAATCTAGAATCCTAGCTCGCGCATCGAACTGGGAAACCTCGCTATCAACTTTATTCTTCTTAACTGTAAAATATGTAAAAAGATTTGCAAGAGTGAGCTAACTAGCTCAGCAAGTCATATTATCAACAACTAAGGTTAAATAATAATTAAACGAGATGATTCAGAGGAATCAAGTTTCTTGTTAAACAACCAATAGAATTGGATATTCATTTTTAAGTTTTTAAAACCAAGGTTAGGCTGCTGATCAGTCACGCACTAACCCCGAGCAAAGCACACATCACTGCTCTAACTACTGGATCCAAGGCACACATTATCCTAACTTGACCATCAATATGGTCTGACCACGAATCTGGTCCACATAAAGAAAACTATCCAATTCTAAAGCAGTTCAATATGATAAACAATAGAATTCAATAAAACCAGATCATAATCAATAACCATAAAAAATTTGTAAAAGAGCATGGTAAAAATTCATGGTTACCAAAAGGGTATGTCAAAGTACATAAAAGAAGTAGCCTCCAGCCGGCAGGATAATCGGGTATTAGATGAGTAGTGTTTTTACAAGGTTTTAGTACTTTGATATCACAAGGTATGGTTGAGTATAAAAGTTTCTGTATGTGTAAACAATTATGTTCCAATGTTTGGTATATGATGGATATATATTTGTGGAGTAGTACCGTATTTGTGTGGTTTAGTATCTGGTAAATCAACAAGAAAGGGTTTACAAAGAATAAGGCCTACGGCTCAAAAATCAAATGATGTGACTCAGGTCCAAGGCTGAAGGATTCAAAATATGTACAGTATAAAACAGAGCTAATTTGGGTATTAACAATATGGCACAAGAGAATTTAGAGATATTTGCATTGTATCTTGAGAAAGGTTTAGAAATACTTGCCTTATCATAATCGATTTCAACTTCACTTGTACTTGTCTAATGACTCCATTCAACAATCACTCGTTTGTTTCTCTTATGTCTTGCTTCTATCCTCTGATCACTTGCTGTATTTTCTACATGTGAATTCTATTTCCTGATCACCTGCTTCTCTTTCTTATGCCTTTCTTACTCTGCTAGGCATCATAAGTATCTATTAATATTTAACTCATACGATTCAATTCGACATACACTTCTATCTACCCTTCGTTTTACCCAAATCCGATTAACGGATTGAAAGTTACGCTATAAACAAGCAATTACCGAACATATAGACCGACAGTTAACCAACAAGTCACATATAATACATAGCACGTCCCATAATCAATGATATATCATTTATAAAGAAGTCTCGGGTCATAAACAGGCTTTCAGGTATTTAAAATGATTTTTTTAAAACATTTTTCAGAAATTAAAACGGGTCGTTGGATCAATTTCAGAGTAATAAACAAGATTCGGTCGGCCAATTCTGGCTTTGAAACAATTTTATAATAATTATCGAGCCTTAGAAATAATTTAAAATAATATTTTAAAGCTCGAAACTATTTTTCGGAATTTTTAAATCGTTTTTATGTAATTAAATCTAATTAAATAATTAATTAAAATCAATTAAGAATTAATTAAATCAATTAATCAATTAATTTTCAAATTAATTGACCCATTAATCAATTAAAAACTAACTGAAATTAATTAACTAATTAATTCAGATTTATTTTTGAATTAAAAATAATTTTTGGAGTTAAAATAATGATTTTTGAAATTAAAATAATCATTTTTTAGATTTTTCTGAAATTAAAAACAATTTTGAAAATAATTTATAAAAAGAAATCCGAAATTTGAAAGAATGCAAAACAAGAATCCAGAATTTGTAAAATTCTGGAAACTTCATGGGTTAAAGTGTAAGAACAACATTTTAGAAAAATGTTATGATGAAAATGGATTGAAAACGGGTCAGGAGTCCGGGTCAAAATCGACCCGAACGGGTCACCTGGGTTTCAGAAGAACACGACGGCCAGCAAGAATCCGGCAAGGCTAATTCAGAGAAATACAGAATCGTTTGATTCGTTTCTAAACTCCAATCGATTTCTTAACGCAACAGCAATTCAGAAAAGGGTTCAGTTTAGATTTATAACCCTTAGACAACGTTTTCCGGCAAAATTTCATAGAACTCCGATGAGCTCGAATAAAAACCGGCGAGCTCGTTTGAGGGCTTTCCAGGAATCAGTTGTTACACAAAAATACATAAATCGACTCCCCATTCAACAAGGAACACAACCCAGGTAACAAAATCAGCTAATAACCCTTAATCAAAGAATACCTAAAATCGATTAAGAACATTCAAAATAATTAAAAACCCTAGTTCATATAATCCGAAGATCAAACTTAAATTTACCCATGTTATTGAACTCCAAATTTGAAGTATAATATACCAAAATGATCAGGAAAACAAGCTCTATAACATGCAATCATCAAATCATCTAAATAATCTCTCGAACAAAAATTCATAATTTAATTATCAAGAAATTCGAATATAAATAATTAAATAGAAAATCACCTGATGTTTCTGGGTGTGTTTTGATGAAAGATTATGATTCTTGATTTTCAGAGCTTCGATTTGAGTATAAGAGCGTCAAAATCGGATATCGATAATGCCTCCGAATTTATGTTTGATTATGAAGAACATAATATAATTATAGTATTTTCTCTGTAAAAATTCTGTAAATACTGTTTGCAAATGATTTCCGGTACAAAATAAAATACGGTAGAGGCTATTTATAATTACGGGAAATTAGTATCCCGTTGGATCATTCCGGATATAAAACGGCACGTTTATTTGTAAAAACTGATCCAAACGGTATCGGTTTTCGAGATAATTATCCAAATCAGTACAATTCGTACTGCGGTCTTGGTCTCAGCGCCTGATTACACGTACTACGAGGTGATAATTGTAATAGTTTAATAAAAAGCTTCCGTTTCTCGAAAATACGAGTTTTATTGATTTATCGAAACAAATATTGTATCGAAAAGGTTGCGCCGGGACCCGCGCAGAACAAACCGTACGCCGGATCGAAAAAGTCAAAACATGGAAGATGCTCGGAATATTGCAATTAGGTTAGGAAGGAGTTCTCGGAAGAATTTCGGGTTCTAAAAACGTAAAAACGGATGACGTCGGTTGGTTCCCGTTTTCATAAAATAGATTTTAAATACCCGGAAAAAGATTTTATAAAATTCATATGATTCCTATAAATTCATAAATCAACATAAAAATAATTAGGAAGATATGACAATTATCTATATTTTATTTTGGACATATAAAAATTAAAATACTCAATTAATATTATTTTTAAACATCCAAACACATTTAACACTTAACAAATAATTCACAAAATAGATACTGAACACATATAATAATTATCTATTAGCAAAAATAATTGCACGATATATCCCGGATATTACATCCTTCCCCCCTTAAAAGGATTATGTCCTCAGAATCTCTTAAGTAAACCAATGAGGGTACTTTTCTCTCATATTTTTTTCTCACTCCCAGGTTGACTCTTCAACCTTTGGGTTTTTCCACAATACTCTTACTAATTTTATCACTTTATTTCTCAATACTTTCTCTCTTCCTTCTAGAATCTCTATCGGACTCTTTACATATGACAAATCTGCTTGGAGCTTTATTGGCTCCTACTCTATCACATGCCTGGAGTCTGGATTATACTTCTTAAGCATAGATACGTGAAAGCATTGTGAATATGCTCCATGTGCGGAGGTAACGACAACTCGTAAGCTACTTTGCCAACGTGCTTTAAAATTTCAAAAGGTCTGATATATCTTGGGCTCGGTTTTCCTTTCTTTCCAAACCTCGTTAACCCCTCCCACGGTGATACTTTTAGTAATACCAAATTCCCTTCTTCGTATTCCATATCTTTCCTTGATTAATCTGCATATTTCCTTTGGCGATCTTGTGCTACTATTAATCTTTTCTGGATAGCTGTAACAGCTTCTTTTGTCTGCCGTACTAATTAAGGTCCAAGTATTTTGCGTTCTCCTACTTCATCTCAATACACCGGAGATCTGCATTTGTGTCCATAAAGGCTTCATAGGGTGGTATCCCAATACTAGCGTGATAACTGTCATTGTAAGCAAATTTTACCAGAGGTAAATGCTTGTTCCAACTTCCTTTGAAATCAATAGCACAAACACGTATCATGTCTTCGATTGTCTGGATCATTCTTTTACTCTGGCCGTCCGTCTGTGGATGGTAAGCCGTATTCATTTTCAGTTTCGTTTCCAACCATTCTTGAAAACTCTTTCAAAATCTTGAATTAAATCTTGGATCTCGATCGGATACGATGGTCACAGGAATTCCATGAAGAACTACAATTTCTTTTAAGTACATATGATCTGATTTGTCCAGTGAAAATCTTCCATTTATAAACAGAAAATGAGCTGGCTTGGTAGCCCAACTATGAAATTCATGGCGATATGCTCCCACTTCCACTCTGGAACCTCCAATGGCTATAGCAATCCACTTGGTCTCTGATGTCCTACCTTAACTCTTTGACGTATGTAACATCTGCTAATCTATTCCGCAATTTCCCTCTTCGTATCTGGCCACCAATAATTTTCCTTTAAATCTCTATACATTTCGGTACTCCCTAAATGGATTGAATATCTTGAATCATGAGTTTTCTATAAAATTTTCATTCTTCAATTCTGTCACTGGTAGAATCCAAATTCTAGACGAAAACCTAAGAATACCTTGTTCATCCTTTTTGCATGCACAATTCTTCACCTACTAAATGATTTATATCCTGATTCATTACCTCTTCTCGACACTCCTTTATCTTCCTTAACAATTCTGACTGAAAAGTTATACTTATACCTTCTTGCTCCTTTTTGGATCATGAACCCTGGCTTCCAATTCCAACTTCTAGAATTCCATAGATAATTTTTCTGGTATAGTCTCTATGTTCATTCTCTCTCCTTCTTACTCATCTCTTGTCACTATATTTGCTATTCTCTTGGGAGTTCATACTTCAAACTTTTATGGTCCGTATATATCTCACATCTTTCTCTATACTTATAATATTTCCCAATCTTTTAAAATGAATACTATTGTTGCTTTTAATTCCCAGTTATGAGTAGGGTACTTCTGCTCATAAGGTTTCGGTTGTCTAGATGCATATGCAATAACTTTATTATTTTGCGTCAACACACATCCTATTCCCTTACGAGAAGTATCACTATAAACTACCAAATCTCTCTGATACTTTCAAAGTGATAAAATAGGTGTTGTAACCATTCTTTCATTTAACTTCACACAACTTTCTTCAACCTTCTCCATTTCATATAACCTTCTTGTTTTTTCCGGGTTAGCTTTATCCAAAATATAGCAACTTTCAGGAAATGTTGCACAAATTTTTGATAGTAACTGGCCCATGATAAAACTTCTTACTTTTGTTGGTACTTCTGGTCTTTCTTTATTCATACCATCTTTAAATTTTTTTGCTGAATCCCCTTTTTGTCTCCTCCTTACTGACTGTCTATACTAAGAGTTATACTTCCTGCCATTAAAGTTTTCACCTGGTAAACTTTTTATACCGCTTCTTTCTTCTTTGATTCCTCAGCTATTATTGTATAGGTTGCATGGTTCTTCTTAAGTAACACAAGTACATCTTATCCAGATTCCTCCTTCAAGATTCTACTCATCAAATTTAAATATCACTGGTATATCAGTTCATCCAACTAACATCTCTAGAATTTTATAACAACAGTACTGAGTTCTGAAAAATTATCTTTGATATATTCCTAAGTTCAATCTTCACTTGGTAATCAATCTTATAAAAATACCTTGCTTCATTTATTTAATTAAACAAATCATTGGTTCAAGGTAATAGATATCTACTCTTGAGAGTAAACTTGTTGAGCTTTTGCTAACACATAATCTCACACTTCCATCTTTCTTATTAACACATCGTGCCGGTGTACTTTAGGGGGTACGCTAGGTCCATTTGCTTTTTCTTCTAATTATCTCCTGCGGTTGCTCTGGTAACTCCTTTAATTTATCTGGTGCCATTATGTGCGGGGCTTTGGACACTGGCTTCATTTCAGGTGTTGAATCAATCATAACCGCATTTTCTTTATTTAAACGAAATATTGGTAACTCATCTGGAAACATATCTTGAGACTGTAAAATCTTCAAGTTCGGTTTGCTCCGGACTCTTAGTTATAATCGCCATAGCACTCATATTTTGGTCACTGTAATCTTAAATCATTCTTAACAAGTTCTTTACTTTCCTTTGTTCTTTAAACTTCTTCATGTTCTCATTTGGCATTTTCAGAACTATCTTCCATCACGACGGTCTACTTGGGCATCACACTTGAATAGTTAATCCATTCTTTAGAGTAATGTCAAATCCTCTTATCTTAAATGATATCAATTCTTCATAATATATTGCCAGAAATATCGATTCTGCCATTGGTACTTACTTATTCAATAATTGCACGTTCTTAACTTGCTAGCCCTTTAGTTATAAACTTATTGATTCGACAGGATAATTCATCCTATCAATAAAACCTTGAGAGATATACGATCAAGTTGCTCCCACATCTTTCAATACTTTAACGCATAAGGTATCCGCAATAATCATCCACGTCATCACATCCATATTTTAAATAACATATTTCCCAGGAAAATCGCAAATTCTCATTCTCGGAGACGTATTCCTTATTGAAGTAGATTCCCTTGACTCTTAATACATCCCTGGCTAGGGCCAGTGATTTGCAATTCTCACCATACGCCCGTGTTTCCTTTCCATGCATGAGAGGTAGATGAGACTTTGCCCGCTGAGTGTATAATACGTTGACTTTTGTTTGAAAAGCTCTTGCAAAGAGCAACGATATAATGAAGCAACTAGAAGGATTCACAATTTTAATAAACTCAAAGTTGAAAAGAAAGAAGAAGTAATGGTTTGAATATGAATGAGGCAACCACATTGGTACTTAAGATGGCCAGTCTTTGATACCGTATGGCATACATCACATGATTAGATGGCGTCCCACCCGACTCTTCGTCATTCCGACAAAGTGTCTCATCATAACACTGTTTGTCTCACTCAGAAAGCAAAACTCGAGGGAAACAATTAAATTTGAAAGGAATGCAAAATCCTCCGTTTTGATATCATCAGAAAGAATTTATTAAAAAAAAGAGTTCTTACATTTTTAGGAATTAAAAAGGAATATACGCTATAATGTTGAGGACAAAAATGATACCGTTGGTCACCATCCACATTTCACTTGTATTCATCTTTTGAGATCGGTCATATCCAAATTGTATCATATAACAACTTTAGAAGTATGCTAAGATGCCTTTGCAACTAAGCATTATGGTAGATTCTTACTTGCTAAGTTTCGCGTCTGTAACGTCGCACTTACATGTATAATACTTTAACAATTCGATCATAATGGCATCCTTATCAGATACCCTTGAGTTTCCTTTTTTTAATTTGGAATAACCATGAATCCTTTAACATAGCGATTTTTTTTATTAATAATATTCTTCTTTTAGAAAAGTCTGAAAATCTTCCCAATCTTCCTCGGTCATGCTCAGTTCTCCTTTTAATCAATGAATTCTTCGAATTCTGATAATCCCAATAATTGGATGAATAGTTACTCCGTACGCTGGTTCTGTTGTTAATCCTATCAAACAATACTTGCACCCACTCCTTCATAATCACAGGTTACCTCGTTTTATCCAAATTAACAATACTGAGTCTGAAACAATCTCCTTCCAGGTGATCCGGGTCTTTTAGCAAACAAGAAACTCAAGTAGTAACTTGACAACCAAGGTTTAAAACTTATCTTATTCAAAAAGGCTTTTAGAAATTTAGTAAGGAAAATCTTTTTCGAAAACTTGTTAAAAATTTTGAAAATTTTGAAAATCACACCTCCAGTTGTCCGTACTGTATGAGTTGGTTGTTGTCCTTCTTATGACTAGATATCAAGTTAAAGAAACAATCACTCAAGGGTCCATTCACTTCCATTTATCTCCTCTCCTTCATTGGGTCTATTACTTTCCTTAATCAATAAAAACTTCCGATGTCGTTATAGCTTCACATTAAGGCTCCCATACTGGTATTACTCCCGTTAACCACTTTGCAATCATTAAGTGGAACAGACTATCGAATAGTCAACAAGTCAGTTAATGTCACATCATATTGTTAAAATATATATGACATCATTACAACACCATTTTCCAATTTCAAGAAATCTTCAGATCCCTAATCCCCTCTAACTCTCTCTCTTCAACTCTTATCTACTACATTCCACGAGCTAGTCATGAGTGGCCTAATTACTAATAGCTTCTTGTAACCTGATAACATCCATCCTCCGGAACACTTGAATCTTCTTTCTAAACTCCTTCTCACCTTAATTTGTATCTCAATACTCACCATTTACTGCAGCTATCGTGTCCCTTCTCGCAAATGCTGTTGTTTCATTGGAAAGGTTTTTATACGGAAGATATATAATATGGTGTATAGTGAACATAAAAGATACATTCATAGTTGAATGTTCAAAAGAACAAGAATAAGCAAATGAAGGTTCTTGAATAGGTAATCTCATATCAAGAGATGATAGAATAGCGTTCAATAACTTGGAGAGGCGCAACTGTCATAACAGAAGGTAGTACCATTAATATCGATGGAGGAACAAGGCGCAAATCGAATCTGGGAGAAGATGACGCTCCTTAAATGGAAAGCTCCAAAGATCAGTTGATGCAGGGAAATCAGGATCTGCCATTGTCGTTGCCTGGATATCACGTCGTTAGTTAAGAATCCTGAATCGCAACACAAACCGTGCCGGAGACCTACTATACAGTCACACTCAACCTCACGATGACTTGTCTTTTTATTTCCTATTCCTAATCCTAACCCTCTACCCAATCCCGACAATCTAAGCTTGTTTCAGTGACTTATAACCTGTAGCTCTGATACCAACCTGTGGCGCCCTCCAAACCCGGGTCAGAAGTTTGGGGTCCACAACACATACACAATATATAAACCTGTATATAAAATATTATTTGTAATGACCCTGCTTTACATAACCACGGATCGCAACAGGTTAAAGTATGAAAACAAGCCACAACCTTAACTTTTATTACAACGTACCAAATCCCAACTAATTTAACTTACAACTGATAATAAAATTATTCTTACAATCTTACTATCTCACTACTGTAGTAAGCTCCTGCTAGCTCGATCCGACTCAATCTGAAATCCTAGCTCGCGCATCGAACTGGGAAACCTCGCTATCAACTGTATTCTTCTTAACTGTAAAATATGTAAAAAGATTTGCAAGAGTGAGCTAACTAGCTCAGCAAGTCATATTATCAATAACTGAGGTTAAATAATAATTAAACGAGATGATTCAAAGGAATCAAGTTTCTTGTTAAATAACCAATAAAACTGGATATTCATTTTTAAGTTTTTAAAACCAAGGTTAGGCTGCTGATCAGTCACGCACTAACCCCGAGCAAAGCACACAACACTGCTCTAACTACTGGATCCAAGGCACACATTGGCCTAACTTGACCATCAATATGGCCTAACCACGAATCTGGTCCACACAAAGAAAACTATCCAATTCTAAAGCAGTTCAATATGATAAACAATAGAATTCAATAAAACCAGATCATAATCAATAACCATAAAACATTTGTAAAAGAGCATGGTAAAAATTCATGGTTACCAAAAGGGTATGTCAAAGTACATAAAAGAAGTAGCCTCCAGCCGGTAGGATAATCGGGTATTAGATGAGTAGTGTTTTTATAAGGTTTTAGTACTTTGATATCACAAGGTATGGTTGAGTATAAAAGTTTCTGTATGTGTAAACAATTATGTTCCAATGTTTGGTATATGATGGATATATATTTGTGGAGTAGTACCGTATTTGTGTGGTTTAGTATCTGGTAAATCAACAAGAAAGGGTTTACAAAGAATAAGGCCTACGGCTCAAAAATCAAATGATGTGACTCAGGTCCAAGGCTGAAGGATTCAAAATATGTACAGTATAAAATAGAGCTAATTTGGGTATTAACAATATGTCACAAGAGAATTTAGAGATATTTGCACATTGTATCTTGAGAAAGGTTTAGAAATACTTACCTTATCATAATCGATTTCAACTTCACTTGTACTTGTCTAATGACCCCATTCAACAATCACTCGTTTACTTCTCTTATGTCTTGCTTCTATCCTCTGATCGCTTGCTGTATTTTCTACATGTGAATTCTATTTCCTGATCACCTTCTTCTCTTTCTTATGCCTTGCTTACTCTACTAGGCATCATAAGTATCTATTAATATTTAACTCATACGATTCTATTCGACATACACTTCTATCTACCCTTCGCTTTACCCAAATCCGATTAACGGATTGAAAGTTACGCTATAAACAAGCAATTACCGAACATATAGACCGACATTTAACCAACAAGTCACATATAACACATAGCACGTCCCATAATCAATGATATATCATTTATAAAGAAGTCTCGGGTCATAAACATGCTTTCAGGTATTTAAAATGATTTTTTTAAACATTTTTCGGAAATTAAAACGGGTCGTTGGATCAATTTCAGAGTAATAAACAAGGTTCGGTCGGCCAATTCTGGCTTTGAAACAATTTTATAATAATTATCGAGCCTTAGAAATAATTTAAAATAATATTTTAAAGCTCAAAACTATTTTTCGGAATTTTTAAATCATTTTTAAATAATTAAATACTTAATTAAAATCAATTAGGAATTAATTAAATCAATTAATCAATTAATTTTCAAATTAATTGACCAATTAATCAATTAAAAACTAACTGAAATTAATTAACTAATTAATTCAGATTTATTTTTGAATTAAAAATAATTTTTGGAATTAAAATAATGATTTTTGAAATTAAAATAATCATTTTTTTAGATTTTTCTGAAATTAAAAACAATTTTGAAAATAATTTATAAAAAGAAATCCGAAATTTGGAAGAATGCAAAACAGGAATCCAGAATTTGTAAAATTCTGGAAACTTCAGGGGTTAAAGTGTAAGAACAGCATTTTAGAAAAATTTTAGGATGAAAATGGATTGAAACCGGGTCAAGAGTCCGGGTCAAAATCGACCTGAACGGGTCACCTGGGTTTCAGAAGAACACGACGGCCGGCAGGAGTCCGGCAAGGCTAATTCAGAGAAATACAGAATCGTTTGATTCGTTTCTAAACTCCAATCGATTTCTTAACGCAACAGCAATTCAGAAAAGGGTTCAGTTTAGATTTATAACCCTTGGACAACGTTTTCCGGCGAAATTTCATAGAACTCCGGCGAGCTCGAATAAAAACCGGCGAGCTCGTTTGAGGGCTTTCCAGGAATCAGTTGTTACACAAAAATACATAAATCGACTCCCCATTCAACAAGGAACACAACCAAGGTAACAAAATCAGCTAATAACCCTTAATCAAAGAATACCTAAAATCGATTAAGAACATTCAAAATAATTAAAAACCCTAGTTCATATAATCCGAAGATCAAACTTAAATTTACCCATGTTATTGAACTCCAAATTTGAAGTATAATATACCAAAATGATCAGGAAAACAAGCTCTACAACATACAATCATCAAATCATCTAAACAATCTCTCGAACAAAAATTCATAATTTAATTATCAAGAAATTCGAATATAAATAATTAAATAGAAAATCACCTGATATTTCTGGGTGTGTTTTGATGAAAGATTTTGATTCTTGATTTTCAGAGCTTCGATTTGAGTATAAGAGCGTCAAAATCGGATATCGATAACGCCTCCAAATTTATGTTTGATTATGAAGAACATAATATAATTATAGTATTTTCTCTGTAAAAATTCTGTAAATACTGTTTGCAAATGATTTCCGGTACAAAATAAAATATGGTAGAGGCTATTTATAATTACGGGAAATTAGTATCTCGTTGGATCATTCCGGATATAAAACGGCACGTTTATTTGTAAAAACTGATCCAAACGGTACCGGTTTTCGAGATAATTATCCAAATCAGTACAATTCATACTACGGTCTTGGTCTCAGCGCCTGATTACACGTACTACGAGGTGATAATTGTAATAGTTTAATAAAAAGCTCTCGTTTCTCGAAAATACGAGTTTTATTGATTTATCGAAACAAATATTGTATCGAAAAGGTTATGCCGGGACCCGCGCAGAATAAACCGTACGCCGAATCGAAAAAGTCAAAACATGGAAAATGCTCGGAATATTGCAATTAGGTTAGGAAGGAGTTCTCGGAAGAATTTCGCGTTCTAAAAATGTAAAAACGGATGACGTCGGTTGGTTCCCGTTTTCATAAAATAGATTTTAAATACCCGGAAAAAGATTTTATAAAATTCATATGATTCCTATAAATTCATAAATCAACATAAAAATAATTAGGAAGATATGACGATTATCTATATTTTATTTTGGACATATAAAAATTAAAATACTCAATTAATATTATTTTTAAACATCCAAACACATTTAACACTTAACAAATAATTCACAAAATAGATACTGAACACATATAATAATTATTTATTAGCAAAAATAATTGCACGATATATCCTGGATATTACACTGAAAACATATGAGCTTGAAATAGAGCAAGATGAAAATATGGAGAAAGGAAGGAAGAAAGGAGGATCCATAGCGCTGGTTGCTGAGTTGAAGAAAGAGAAAGAGATAAAGGTGGAAGCTGTTGAATCTACATCAAAGGTCTGTGAAAGCAAGAGTAAAAGACTGGTAGCTGAGAATGAAGATCTGCTGAGTCAAGATGACATGGATGATATAGATGAGCAATTAGCATTCTTATCCAGAAGATTTGCCAAGCTAAAATTCAAGAAGAACTTTGGAGATGCTAAGCCAAATAGAAACATGGTGGATAAATCTAAATTCAAGTGTTTCAAATGTGGCTTAGCTGGTCATTTTGCTAATGAGTGTAGAAAGTATGATTCTACCAAAAAGAAGTTTAAGCCTGTTGATTATAAGCAAAAAGATTTTGAGCTGCTCAAACAAAAGGAAAGGGATTTCATTACACAGGAAAATGACTGGGCTGCAGATGGATTGGATGAAGATGAAGAAACAAGCTATGTCAATCTAGCCCTAATGGCCAAGTTAGATAAAACAGAGACCAGTTTATCAAGCAATCAGGTAATCACAACTAACCTAGCACATTTCTCTAAAGATGAGTGTAATGATGCAATAAATGACATGTCTATTGAATTATACCACCTGCGTGTTACACTTAAGTCCCTCACTAAGGAAAATGCTAAAATTAAAGAAAACAATCTGTTTTTAAGTGAGAGGAATAGTGTGCTAGAGTCTCAATTTTTTGAATTTAAAAAATTGAGGATTGAATGCAAGATTGCTAAAGATGAACTAAATGTATCCTTAAAGAAAGAGGAGATTTTAAGAAAGCAGCTTGAACGAGAACAAGAAGTAATTAAAGCATGGAAATCATCTTGAGATGTCCATGCTCAGATTACTAAAGTTCAAGGTATGGAATCTTTTTGTGATGAAGTCTGGAAAAAGAGTAAGGGGAAACTGGAATTCAATCTGAAAGATGGTAACTTGATAGATGTTGAGTCGACGGATGATGAGGAACATCCGTCGGATGAGAAACATGATCATCCGTCGAGTCAAACAAAGTCAGTTAGAAAATCTCAGTTAATCAAGCTTAATGACAAGCATAGATCAGTTTCTAAAAACTTTGTTCCAGGAGAATCAAGTCAAGTTAGAAAAGAAAAGAAAGCTAATATTGGTCATTTGTATATCAAGCAATTGAATGACAGACTTGAAAAGATTGAGGTTAAAATAGAAGCTAAAAGGAAAAACAATAGAAATGGGAAGGTAGGGAATAACAAACATAACAACTACACACCTGATAAATATGCTCCAAGAAAAATTTGTGTTAAGTATGGTAGTGTTAATCACTTGTCTGTTAATTGCAAGGTTGCTATGCCTACTCCCATGACTGCACCTTCTTCTTTTCCCAACATGACTGTCAGGTATGCAATGCCTATGAATGCTATGCCTGCTCAGAATATGAATGCATAATTTGCTAATATGCCATTTGCACCTAATCCTTATTATGATGCATTTAGTATGCCACAAATGCCATTAGCATGCCTTAGTGGAATAAAATGTTTGCAAATAGCATGTCTTTTCATGTAAATCAAAATATGCATGATAATTCTGTTTCAATGACTGGCTTCAAAGGTCCAACTCAAATGACTAAGGATGAGTCTGAGTTCCCCAAGTCAAATGAGATCAAACCTAAGAAACCAAAGAAAATGGCTAACAAGGAAGGACCCAAGGAAACTTGGGTACCAAAATCAACTTGATTTGATTTTGATGTGTGCAGAGAAACATAAAGAATCTTTGGTATCTGGATAGTGGTTGCTCAAGGCACGTGACTGGAGATTCTACCCTGCTCACTGAGTTTAAGGAAAGAGCTAGCCCAAGTATTACTTTTGGAGATGATAGCAAGGGTTATACTGTGGGATATGGATTGATTAAAAAGGATAATGTCATCATTGACGAGGTTTCCCTAGTGCATGGACTCAAACATAATCTGTTGAGTATCAGCCAGCTTTGCGATAAGGGCAACTCAATCACTTTCAATTCTGAAGTCTGTGTTGTGCAAAACAAGAAGAGCAACAAAGTGGTTCTTACTAGAGTAAGAAAAGGCAATATGTATCTAGCTGATTCAACTCAACAAATACAGAATCTGTTACTTGTTTCCTCAGTAAAGCAAGTCAAGATGAAAGTTGGTTATGGCAAAATAAGCTGTCCCATCTAAACTTCAAAACCATGAATGAGTTAGTCAAGGAAGAACTGGTTAGAGGCATTCCTCAAGTGGAGTTCTCAAAGGATGGATTGTGTGATGCCTGCCAAAAAGGAAAGCAGATTAAAGCATCATTCAAAAGGAAGCTTGAATCAAAATTTGAAGAACTTTTGCAACTGTTGCACATGGATCTATTTGGACTAGTCAATGTATTGTCCATCTCAAAGAAAAGATATTGCCTAGTAATTATAGATGATTCCTCAAAGTTCTCTTGGACATATTTTCTAAAATCCAAAGATGAAGCTAGTGAAATCATCATCAATCATATAAGGCAAGTTAACAATCATCCTGACTTCAAAGTTAGAAGAATCAGGAGTGACAATGGAACTGAGTTCAAGAATTCTGTGATGAGATCATTTTCTGAAGAGAATGAGATCATGCATGAGTTCTCTGCGGCTAGAACTCCATAACAAAATGGAGTGGTAGAAAGGAAGAACAGATCTTTTATTGAAGCTGCAAGGACAATTCTGGAAGAATCAAAGTTGCCAACATACTTTTGGGCTGAAGCTGTGAATACTACATGCTACACTCAGAATATATCTTTGATCTATTAAGCAAAGTACATGACACCCTACCAATTGTTCAAGAATAGGAAACCAACTCTAAATTTCTTACATGTCTTTGGATGCAAATGCCATATCTTAAAGAATTAAACTGATCAACATAGAAAGTTTGATGCCAAAGTAGATGAAGGAATTTTTGTTGGATATGCTGTTGGAAAAGCATTTAGAGTCTACAATTTAAAAACCAATACTGTAATGGAATCTGTACATGTTGTGTTTGATGATAGAAAGATTAAAGGACTGCAAGATGAAGATTTCCATGAAAGCCTCAAATTTGATAATGTTAAGATGGTTAGTAATGACAGTGATGATGAAAGTGATCAAGAAATAGTGGCTAAGGATAATATGGAAAAATCTACCACTAATGAAGCACATAACTCAACATATGTCGAGTTCCATGCTTCATCCGTCGGTTGGCAATATGCTTCATCTGTCAGTAGATAATCAGCTTCATCCATCGAGATACAAAGTGCATCATCCGTTGGAACAATGAGAGAAGCTGGGAGTCAAGACAGATCACTTACAGAAAGAACTCCATCTTTAAGTCAAAGATCCATAAACTCAGGGGGAGTTTCTTTTAATCAAAACTAAGTCACACATCAAGACTGAAAGGAATATGTCCTAAGTCCAATCATGTATTAGGATTTAGGAATAACTTTTATGTAATCTATTTTGATTTCATTTGATATTAATAAAGACTTGTTTTGTTTTTATTACGGGCTTTATCTATTTAAGTGTTTAAATAAGATATACCATAGTTTAGAGTAAAGCTTTTTATGGATTATGATGAGATCATAATAGTGAGACCTAAAAAGATGATAACTCTAAACTTAAACAGTTCCTGGTCATAGGATTACTAACTGGTAATTAATAATCCGCAAAGATCGGTACATACTATGCTTGCTTCATTATGAAGGATGTCTGTTCTCATAGACATTTGTGTGGTGACACTATAGCTAGTATGTAGGTGCTTATTATAGAATAAGTTCACTGAACATGACTCGCACAGCTGAACAACTTATGGAGTTCACTCACGTGTCAGCAGTTGTTCACCTAGTGATAGTTGTACAAGTATCCTTAGACTTGAGGTCATCATAGTCATCTTGTGTACACTGAATTATGCTTTGGTTTAGTTCTTAGTCTCCAGGGACAATTATTAGGGCTCTTCTGGGTATAGGAATTTGTACACGAAGATAGTGTATGATCAATAAAGGATCTACCCCTTCCAGTGAAGGAAGCGAATGTTCAAGGCTGATCCACTTATGCTAGTTCAGGAATCTCTGGCCAGAGTGAATGAAATTAGAAAGGAGTTTCTAATTTGCATAGAACTACGCATAGTAAATGGTAAGCAAGTGATTGAATTAGATAGGCTTGACACGAGATCCATGCCTTGTATTTAATCGGAACATTGTAGGGTAGAAGGAGTTTATTGTACGGTAACTATTCACTGAATAGGTTCTTGGTATTCTAAACAGTGAATTCATATTATCCGGATAGTCGCGATATGCTGAGAAGTATCCCTCACGATGTAGAATAAATGTTGTAAGTCATATGTCATAGCCTATTTGTATATTCGAGGATTCAACTCAACTCAAATAAGAATGTAATAAGTAAATAGTGGAACTACCGTCAGAGAGATCTCGCAAAGTAATATCTGTCAAAGGATTCAGAGACAATGTTCATCTACAGACTTGAGGAGTTAATTCACTGGAAGAAGTTCAAGAAGTTGATCATGCCTCAGTGATATAAATCAAGATCGTGGATTTAATCAAGTGACAGAGATCTCGTCAGGGTATCAATAAATTACAAGGATTTAATCTGAAGAAAATCAAAGCGTCAAAGTCAAGACATGAAGAAACGTCACGGAAGTTAGTCACTCATGAACCAGACAGTACATCGAGTGTCAACGTTGAAGTGGTGGAATTGATTCATAATTTTCAGTGATTTTCAGAAGATTTGCAGAAGAATGGTTGCTGCTCAAGACTAGAATTAATTCTCTATTAATTAATTAAGTCATCTAATTTAATTAAGAAAATAAATTGTATCTGCGAAGAATAATTTATTTATTAATTGAATTAATTGATTAATTAATTCTGAATTAATTCTAGGAATTTTAGGAATTTTCAGAAGCTTAATTGGATTAAATTCAAGCATTAAATCAGCAAGACAATTGAAAATGAACTAGCATGACAATCAGGATTGTCATACCGATTGTCATGCTAGGCCAGATTCAATTGTCACACCGAAAGTTACATCAGGAGGATGATTGTCTTGCTAGTTCATTCTGATTGTCTTGCTAGTTCATTCAGATTGTCTTGCTAGTTCATTCAATTGTCCTACCGAAAGTCTTGCAAGCTTAAAGGATTGTCATTCCAATTCAATTGATTCAGCTGATTGTTTAAATAGAAGCAGAGAAGCAGCATATCATTTTATCATTCAAACAGAAGAACAAAGAACAAGAAAAGCAGCCGCCTTGAAATATTACATTTTTCATCTGTTTAATTCAAGATCAATTTCTAGTTTGTTAATGTTAAATCCAAACCACTAGAATTATTTATCTTGTTCTTGTGTATCAATCTAGCGGATTAAAATCCCTAGAACTTAATCTCAAATCGCGTTTAGCATTTGATTCTAATTATTGCAAAAATAGAAAAAGTTCATGTCGAATTTATTCTAGATTTGTGATAATTGATTTGAGATTAATACCTTGTAATCGATACAGTTGTTGTAACACCTTTCAAGTTTAATAATATTTTTATTTAACTTGAATTTTGTTTCACATTTTTTATTCCGCATTTTATTCGATTATTCGGTGCTGTTTGTATTCAACCCCCCCTTCTACAAACATATTGGGACCCAACAATTGGTATCAGAGTCTTCTGATTAACGAACAAGTCAAGATCCTAGACTTTTGTGATTTTTCAACTCCTTGAATTTTTATTTATTCAAAAATTCATAATGACTTCACATAAAGTTGGAACCGTTAAAATTCCACAATTTGATAAAGAGAATTATATCATGTGGAAGAAGAAGATGCTATTATTTTTACAAGTTGCAAATCCCAAATATTCAAACTTGTTAAAGAAGGGTATAAAAACTCCGATGGTTATTGAACCAGAGGTAATAATAGATGGTGTGGTGACTACTGAAGCTAGAACCTATCCAAAAGAGCCTGAAGATTTTACTCCTGCTGAGAAGGAAGAAGCCTCCTTGGATGCCAGCCTTCAATTAATATTAATTGATTCCCTTGATCCCTTGATGAACAGACATGTGATGAACTGTAAAAATTCCAAACACATGTGGGAAACTATTGAGGTGATTAATGAAGGCACAGAGGAAGTTAGGGAGAACAAGTTGGAAATCCTAACCTCTGAATATGAACATTTCAAATCAAATCCAGGAGAAGGAATTACTGAAGTGTTTGAGAGGTACAATGCGTTGATCAACAACCTGAACATCAATGGAAAGTATTATTCAACCAGGGAGGTCAACAAAAAGTTCCTTTTAACACTGCCAGCTCATCTTGAACATAGAATCACTGCCATTAGAGAAGCTAGAGATCTGAGTGAGATTTCTTTGGACAGGCTCTATGGAGTGTTAAAAACCTATGAGTTGGAGCAGATTCAACAGAAGGAAGTCTACGGGAAGGATAGAATGGTCAGCACATCTACTGCACTTGTAGCTGAAGGTCAACAACAACAGCAATCTCAACAATTGGAGAGAATGGTACAGTTTTCCAAGGCTGAGGAAAATGAGTTAGTAGCAGAATATGATCCTCCTACTACAAATCAATCAAGTGATGATTTTTATTCCTTGGAAGAGCTGGAGCAATTGGAGGATGAGTCAATGGCCCAAATTGTCAAGAGATTCTCCCATGTCAGATTCAAGAGGAATCCCAAGCTGAAGTACAAGTCCAACTACAACAAATTCCAGAAAGGTGGATCTTCATCCTCTAACACCAGCAGTGGTGGATACAAAACAGGGATGGTTGATCGGAGCACCATTAGATGCTATAACTGCAATGAGTTGGGACACTTTGCCACAGAATGTAGAAAGCCAAAGCAAGTAAGAAAGAACTCTGAAAGGGCTAATCTGGCAAAGGGAAGAAGCTGGGATGATACTGACAGTGAAGATGAAGATGAAGGAAATCTTGCTCTTATGGCTATTGATGGAAAAGCTTCATCGTCAAGAATAGAGGTAAAACTTTCTGATGCTGAAATGGTTTATCATCTAAGAGGTAACTTAGATTGTGCACGTCGTGATAATGAACTGTTAAGTTTACAGATCACAGACCTTGAGAAAGAGGTCAATGAATTAAGACTTGTGCACATTAATCAAGACAAATTAAAAGAACAGGTATCTTTTCTAGAGAATAGAGTTGACTGTTATAGAAAACTCGAAACTATTCTCAAAGACAAGATCACCGGTCTTGAGACTAAGGTTAGAGCCTACTTCAATTCTTGTTCGAAGGCTAAAGAGTTCTACAGTAAGCAAGCTGTTAATCAAACATCTGGAATAGGTTATGATTACAATGCTGCTATTGGAGAATTAGGCATAAACTCCCCTCCCCATGTCTGTGCTAAAGGGAGGGAAGTACCACATGTGCTTAAGGGTGTTAATGAACCCCTCTATAAAGCATCAATTGCTGAACCATTTGATGCGACCTCTTCTGTTATTCAAGAAGAAATACGTGCTGAGGATCATGCTTATGAGAAGATTGTTTCCAAGTCAAGTGAGTCGAAAGTTCCAGTCAAAGTTGTGAAAGCAACTGAGACTAACTCAGACACACATGAGTTGGATAACAATAATGCCATGTCTACCATGCATAAATTGCCTGCTGTTAATCACTCTCATAAAGCATGTGGTGTTGCTAATTGTATGCTTATTTTAATGGTAAGCATGTGTCTAATGATAAGACTACTCCTCGTCAGCATGTGAATAACAAGAAGCATGATAGGTCTAAGACTGCTAGTCCTTCTAAGGCTAGAAAGGAGACATTTGTGCCTAAGCTTAAACAGAAATTTGTTAAGGCTGTTTACAAGGTCAAATGTTCAGTCATTGAGAATGTTGAGATCATTAAAATTAAAAATGTTGTTTTGTCTGACAAAGGACAGTTCTACAAGTATGCCGGGCCCAACCAAGTTTGGGTTCCGAAGAAGGTCTAATCCATTTGTAGTGCAGGGCATTAAACAAGTATAACCGGTAGTGTGGATTCTTGACAGTGGATCATCAAGACATATGACCGGAGATAGAGCCCTGCTATCAAATGTGGTTGAGAAAGCTGGCCCCATGGTTACCTTTGGAGATAACAGCAAAGGTTTATCCGAGGGATATGGCTGTTTGCAAGCTGGGAATGTTATCATTGTAATTTTGTATATTGTGCTAGGTTATTATCAGGAAGCAGTATCTAACATATAGCACCAGTGACGAGACTTGAGAATATTACGACATATCAGACACCTGCTGCACATTACACTTGGAATTGTACTCTAGTAAGATGTGTACAAGTGTACTCCTTGTTGGTGAGTTAAAAGAGGAAGTCAGTGTACCACAGTTCATGGACTTTGCAGTTGCAGATCTATTGGACTATGCAATCTCTTCTTCACAATCTCAATTCAGGTTGGTATGAACTAGTATACTGCTCAAGCAATCGTCAAGAACATGGTATGGCACTCTAACAGAAGTTGTAATTTTATATGAACTAGTAGAGTCGTCATATTAATAACTATCTTATCACTAGGCACAATCATATTGTTTTATATGTGCAGTGGTATATTGATTATGCAACATAACAATTAGTATCTAAAGTACTTGACAAGTATCGGTCAATGATATCTTGTTAACATTATGTTGCAGATATTTGTAAGCTTTTGACATGAATGAGAATTACTTAGACTTTACCCTAAGTGATCAATGTTTTATCAAAAACTCATTCATATTGAAAAACAAAAATTAAACTTCTTTCTACATTAGTGATTTCTTATTTCATGTAAAATCTTTTGAAATCACTATTGTAAATCATTTTCTCTCTATTACCATATATTCTGTGTTACAGGTTCAGTCTCCAATGACTTTCTTTCATTGACAGTCATGAGGTTGAAAACCCACAACGTCTATCCCAGACTGTAAAGACAAACACAAAAACAGAACCAACCAACACTCTCTTACCACTAAATGTAGTATGAATGAGCGTGAGGGAGATAGTGCCTTAGTGCACCACATAAGGAAGGTTCTGTAGTCAACCCAGTAGCTCTGTCTCCTACATAGATGAGTAGTATTTAAACCGAGACAACTGCTATCCCCCATACATCTTCTCAAAAAGATGTAATGGCTGAAAAGGCACAAAAACAGTTACTAGATTCATTCTCTCAACAGGGTGAGTCTATTGAATTTTGCCTGTCGGCCAAGGTATCCGATGTAGTGTCACCACTTCAAACATAAACAATTCTTGATGCACAAGGAGAGGTTACACACATAAAGGATGAGTTGACGGAAACAAGAGTTTCGACCATTTTAAGGTCAGATTCGATTGTTCAAGGTTCGTTAGTGGACCAATTGCCTTTACAGGTGTTAGGAGAGGATACTGATCCAAAAGCCATATGTCAGTGGTCAGTGTCTACCTCCCCAGGCTTAAATCCCCTGGATGCATCTGCGGATAGTGGATCTGACATAGGTGCAGATCGGCAACTTGTTGACAATGATTCAGATATTACCTGATAAGTCACAAGGAAGTGTCTTCACAGACATTAGAAGGGAACTTTGATCTTTATGCTAAAATCGTTGGATCATTGTTTACCTTCCCAGAATTCAAATCTGGAACCCTAAAAGGGAAACTAGCAACTTGTAGATTATGACTCAGATTTATCTGACGAGTTTAACAAGGATGGGGATTTGTGAACTCCCATTGCACCACCTGTGACCTCCTTAAGGATGGCTAAGGTGATTTTCCTTGCAGGTACAGCTGGATTATGGAGCTATGAGAGAAGAGTGATACACTTGTGAGAATGAGTGTAAACACGAGTGGAGAGAAGAGTGAAACACATGTGAGGTACACTAAACAGGATCACACACTCACAGTGAGGAAGAAAGTGAAACTACTTGTTATTTCTTTTCCAACCAAGTGAAATATGAGAACTCCTTCTGACGACGGCATACATTCCTTCTTTAAGGGGGAGATAAAAGCTTAAGTAATAGTTTGGAGGATTCCTCAACTAAGGGGGAGAAATAGCAGGGAGTAAGAAAAAGATCCTAAAAATGTACACTACACCACACCATTGTTGTTTGTAACTACGGATCCTATTGTACGGGAGAGGTGGTAAACACAAGGTGATTTCCTAGTAAGGGAAGAAGCAGTTAGGGGAGTACCATTGGTTTTTATCTGCGGATCCTATTGTACGGGAGAGGTGGTAAAACGAAGGTGATCTTCTTTAATCAGTTGATTCTCATAGGGGGAGAAGCAAGAGATATGGGCTTCTCAACAGGAAATGTGGTTGTACAAATGAAGATGGAACTACTTGAAGATATGTTCAGTCTAGAGGAACATCTACTTGGAATCTGGAAAATGTTAAATCTCATCCAGAACTTTTCTGCTATTTACTTTGCATGTATGTTTATATCTTTTTCTTATTTGTTAGTTGAGTTATCCTCTAGGTATTTGTGTGTTATTGTCTAACAAACAAATAGGGGGAGATTGTAAGTCATATGTCATAGCCTATTTGTATATTCGAGGATTCAACTCAACTCAAATAAGAATGTAATAAGTAAATAGTGGAACTACCGTCAGAGAGATCTCGCAAAGTAATATCTGTCAAAGGATTCAGAGACAATGTTCATCTACAGACTTGAGGAGTTAATTCACTGGAAGAAGTTCAAGAAGTTGATCATGCCTCAGTGATATAAATCAAGATCGTGGATTTAATCAAGTGACAGAGATCTCGTCAGGGTATCAATAAATTACAAGGATTTAATCTGAAGAAAATCAAAGCGTCAAAGTCAAGACATGAAGAAACGTCACGGAAGTTAGTCACTCATGAACCAGACAGTACATCGAGTGTCAACGTTGAAGTGGTGGAATTGATTCATAATTTTCAGTGATTTTCAGAAGATTTGCAGAAGAATGGTTGCTGCTCAAGACTAGAATTAATTCTCTATTAATTAATTAAGTCATCTAATTTAATTAAGAAAATAAATTGTATCTGCGAAGAATAATTTATTTATTAATTGAATTAATTGATTAATTAATTCTGAATTAATTCTAGGAATTTTAGGAATTTTCAGAAGCTTAATTGGATTAAATTCAAGCATTAAATCAGCAAGACAATTGAAAATGAACTAGCATGACAATCAGGATTGTCATACCGATTGTCATGCTAGGCCAGATTCAATTGTCACACCGAAAGTTACATCAGGAGGATGATTGTCTTGCTAGTTCATTCTGATTGTCTTGCTAGTTCATTCAGATTGTCTTGCTAGTTCATTCAATTGTCCTACCGAAAGTCTTGCAAGCTTAAAGGATTGTCATTCCAATTCAATTGATTCAGCTGATTGTTTAAATAGAAGCAGAGAAGCAGCATATCATTTTATCATTCAAACAGAAGAACAAAGAACAAGAAAAGCAGCCGCCTTGAAATATTACATTTTTCATCTGTTTAATTCAAGATCAATTTCTAGTTTGTTAATGTTAAATCCAAACCACTAGAATTATTTATCTTGTTCTTGTGTATCAATCTAGCGGATTAAAATCCCTAGAACTTAATCTCAAATCGCGTTTAGCATTCGATTCTAATTATTGCAAAAATAGAAAAAGTTCATGTCGAATTTATTCTAGATTTGTGATAATTGATTTGAGATTAATACCTTGTAATCGATACAGTTGTTGTAACACCTTTCAAGTTTAATAATATTTTTATTTAACTTGAATTTTGTTTCACATTTTTTATTCCGCATTTTATTCGATTATTCGGTGCTGTTTGTATTCAACCCCCCCTTCTACAAACATATTGGGACCCAACAATTGGTATCAGAGCCTTCTGATTAACGAACAAGTCAAGATCCTAGACTTTTGTGATTTTTCAACTCCTTGAATTTTTATTTATTCAAAAATTCATAATGACTTCACATAAAGTTGGAACCGTTAAAATTCCACAATTTGATAAAGAGAATTATATCATGTGGAAGAAGAAGATGCTATTATTTTTACAAGTTGCAAATCCCAAATATTCAAACTTGTTAAAGAAGGGTATAAAAACTCCGATGGTTATTGAACCAGAGGTAATAATAGATGGTGTGGTGACTACTGAAGCTAGAACCTATCCAAAAGAGCCTGAAGATTTTACTCCTGCTGAGAAGGAAGAAGCCTCCTTGGATGCCAGCCTTCAATTAATATTAATTGATTCCCTTGATCCCTTGATGAACAGACATGTGATGAACTGTAAAAATTCCAAACACATGTGGGAAACTATTGAGGTGATTAATGAAGGCACAGAGGAAGTTAGGGAGAACAAGTTGGAAATCCTAACCTCTGAATATGAACATTTCAAATCAAATCCAGGAGAAGGAATTACTGAAGTGTTTGAGAGGTACAATGCGTTGATCAACAACCTGAACATCAATGGAAAGTATTATTCAACCAGGGAGGTCAACAAAAAGTTCCTTTTAACACTGCCAGCTCATCTTGAACATAGAATCACTGCCATTAGAGAAGCTAGAGATCTGAGTGAGATTTCTTTGGACAGGCTCTATGGAGTGTTAAAAACCTATGAGTTGGAGCAGATTCAACAGAAGGAAGTCTACGGGAAGGATAGAATGGTCAGCACATCTACTGCACTTGTAGCTGAAGGTCAACAACAACAGCAATCTCAACAATTGGAGAGAATGGTACAGTTTTCCAAGGCTGAGGAAAATGAGTTAGTAGCAGAATATGATCCTCCTACTACAAATCAATCAAGTGATGATTTTTATTCCTTGGAAGAGCTGGAGCAATTGGAGGATGAGTCAATGGCCCAAATTGTCAAGAGATTCTCCCATGTCAGATTCAAGAGGAATCCCAAGCTGAAGTACAAGTCCAACTACAACAAATTCCAGAAAGGTGGATCTTCATCCTCTAACACCAGCAGTGGTGGATACAAAACAGGGATGGTTGATCGGAGCACCATTAGATGCTATAACTGCAATGAGTTGGGACACTTTGCCACAGAATGTAGAAAGCCAAAGCAAGTAAGAAAGAACTCTGAAAGGGCTTATCTGGCAAAGGGAAGAAGCTGGGATGATACTGACAGTGAAGATGAAGATGAAGGAAATCTTGCTCTTATGGCTATTGATGGAAAAGCTTCATCGTCAAGAATAGAGGTAAAACTTTCTGATGCTGAAATGGTTTATCATCTAAGAGGTAACTTAGATTGTGCACGTCGTGATAATGAACTGTTAAGTTTACAGATCACAGACCTTGAGAAAGAGGTCAATGAATTAAGACTTGTGCACATTAATCAAGACAAATTAAAAGAACAGGTATCTTTTCTAGAGAATAGAGTTGACTGTTATAGAAAACTCGAAACTATTCTCAAAGACAAGATCACCGGTCTTGAGACTAAGGTTAGAGCCTACTTCAATTCTTGTTCGAAGGCTAAAGAGTTCTACAGTAAGCAAGCTGTTAATCAAACATCTGGAATAGGTTATGATTACAATGCTGCTATTGGAGAATTAGGCATAAACTCCCCTCCCCATGTCTGTGCTAAAGGGAGGGAAGTACCACATGTGCTTAAGGGTGTTAATGAACCCCTCTATAAAGCATCAATTGCTGAACCATTTGATGCGACCTCTTCTGTTATTCAAGAAGAAATACGTGCTGAGGATCATGCTTATGAGAAGATTGTTTCCAAGTCAAGTGAGTCGAAAGTTCCAGTCAAAGTTGTGAAAGCAACTGAGACTAACTCAGACACACATGAGTTGGATAACAATAATGTCATGTCTACCATGCATAAATTGCCTGCTGTTAATCACTCTCATAAAGCATGTGGTGTTGCTAATTGTATGTCTTGTGCTTTTAATATGATGTATGCTTATTTTAATGGTAAGCATGTGTCTAATGATAAGACTACTCCTCGTCAGCATGTGAATAACAAGAAGCATGATAGGTCTAAGACTGCTAGTCCTTCTAAGGCTAGAAAGGAGACATTTGTGCCTAAGCTTAAACAGAAATTTGTTAAGGCTGTTTACAAGGTCAAATGTTCAGTCATTGAGAATGTTGAGATCATTAAAATTAAAAATGTTGTTTTGTCTGACAAAGGACAGTTCTACAAGTATGCCGGGCCCAACCAAGTTTGGGTTCCGAAGAAGGTCTAATCCATTTGTAGTGCAGGGCATTAAACAAGTATAACCGGTAGTGTGGATTCTTGACAGTGGATCATCAAGACATATGACCGGAGATAGAGCCCTGCTATCAAATGTGGTTGAGAAAGCTGGCCCCATGGTTACCTTTGGAGATAACAGCAAAGGTTTATCCGAGGGATATGGCTGTTTGCAAGCTGGGAATGTTATCATTGTAATTTTGTATATTGTGCTAGGTTATTATCAGGAAGCAGTATCTAACATATAGCACCAGTGACGAGACTTGAGAATATTACGACATATCAGACACCTGCTGCACATTACACTTGGAATTGTACTCTAGTAAGATGTGTACAAGTGTACTCCTTGTTGGTGAGTTAAAAGAGGAAGTCAGTGTACCACAGTTCATGGACTTTGCAGTTGCAGATCTATTGGACTATGCAATCTCTTCTTCACAATCTCAATTCAGGTTGGTATGAACTAGTATACTGCTCAAGCAATCGTCAAGAACATGGTATGGCACTCTAACAGAAGTTGTAATTTTATATGAACTAGTAGAGTCGTCATATTAATAACTATCTTATCACTAGGCACAATCATATTGTTTTATATGTGCAGTGGTATATTGATTATGCAACATAACAATTAGTATCTAAAGTACTTGACAAGTATCGGTCAATGATATCTTGTTAACATTATGTTGCAGATATTTGTAAGCTTTTGACATGAATGAGAATTACTTAGATTTTACCCTAAGTGATCAATGTTTTATCAAAAACTCATTCATATTGAAAAACAAAAATTAAACTTCTTTCTACATTAGTGATTTCTTATTTCATGTAAAATCTTTTGAAATCACTATTGTAAATCATTTTCTCTCTATTACCATATATTCTGTGTTACAGGTTCAGTCTCCAATGACTTTCTTTCATTGACAGTCATGAGGTTGAAAACCCACAACGTCTATCCCAGACTGTAAAGACAAACACAAAAACAGAACCAACCAACACTCTCTTACCACTAAATGTAGTATGAATGAGCGTGAGGGAGATAGTGCCTTAGTGCACCACATAAGGAAGGTTCTGTAGTCAACCCAGTAGCTCTGTCTCCTACATAGATGAGTAGTATTTAAACCGAGACAACTGCTATCCCCCATACATCTTCTCAAAAAGATGTAATGGCTGAAAAGGCACAAAAACAGTTACTAGATTCATTCTCTCAACAGGGTGAGTCTATTGAATTTTGCCTGTCGGCCAAGGTATCCGATGTAGTGTCACCACTTCAAACATAAACAATTCTTGATGCACAAGGAGAGGTTACACACATAAAGGATGAGTTGACGGAAACAAGAGTTTCGACCATTTTAAGGTCAGATTCGATTGTTCAAGGTTCGTTAGTGGACCAATTGCCTTTACAGGTGTTAGGAGAGGATACTGATCCAAAAGCCATATGTCAGTGGTCAGTGTCTACCTCCCCAGGCTTAAATCCCCTGGATGCATCTGCGGATAGTGGATCTGACATAGGTGCAGATCGGCAACTTGTTGACAATGATTCAGATATTACCTGATAAGTCACAAGGAAGTGTCTTCACAGACATTAGAAGGGAACTTTGATCTTTATGCTAAAATCGTTGGATCATTGTTTACCTTCCCAGAATTCAAATCTGGAACCCTAAAAGGGAAACTAGCAACTTGTAGATTATGACTCAGATTTATCTGACGAGTTTAACAAGGATGGGGATTTGTGAACTCCCATTGCACCACCTGTGACCTCCTTAAGGATGGCTAAGGTGATTTTCCTTGCAGGTACAGCTGGATTATGGAGCTATGAGAGAAGAGTGATACACTTGTGAGAATGAGTGTAAACACGAGTGGAGAGAAGAGTGAAACACATGTGAGGTACACTAAACAGGATCACACACTCACAGTGAGGAAGAAAGTGAAACTACTTGTTATTTCTTTTCCAACCAAGTGAAATATGAGAACTCCTTCTGACGACGGCATACATTCCTTCTTTAAGGGGGAGATAAAAGCTTAAGTAATAGTTTGGAGGATTCCTCAACTAAGGGGGAGAAATAGCAGGGAGTAAGAAAAAGATCCTAAAAATGTACACTACACCACACCATTGTTGTTTGTAACTACGGATCCTATTGTACGGGAGAGGTGGTAAACACAAGGTGATTTCCTAGTAAGGGAAGAAGCAGTTAGGGGAGTACCATTGGTTTTTATCTGCGGATCCTATTGTACGGGAGAGGTGGTAAAACGAAGGTGATCTTCTTTAATCAGTTGATTCTCATAGGGGGAGAAGCAAGAGATATGGGCTTCTCAACAGGAAATGTGGTTGTACAAATGAAGATGGAACTACTTGAAGATATGTTCAGTCTAGAGGAACATCTACTTGGAATCTGGAAAATGTTAAATCTCATCCAGAACTTTTCTGCTATTTACTTTGCATGTATGTTTATATCTTTTTCTTATTTGTTAGTTGAGTTATCCTCTAGGTATTTGTGTGTTATTGTCTAACAAACAAATAGGGGGAGATTGTAAGTCATATGTCATAGCCTATTTGTATATTCGAGGATTCAACTCAACTCAAATAAGAATGTAATAAGTAAATAGTGGAACTACCGTCAGAGAGATCTCGCAAAGTAATATCTGTCAAAGGATTCAGAGACAATGTTCATCTACAGACTTGAGGAGTTAATTCACTGGAAGAAGTTCAAGAAGTTGATCATGCCTCAGTGATATAAATCAAGATCGTGGATTTAATCAAGTGACAGAGATCTCGTCAGGGTATCAATAAATTACAAGGATTTAATCTGAAGAAAATCAAAGCGTCAAAGTCAAGACATGAAGAAACGTCACGGAAGTTAGTCACTCATGAACCAGACAGTACATCGAGTGTCAACGTTGAAGTGGTGGAATTGATTCATAATTTTCAGTGATTTTCAGAAGATTTGCAGAAGAATGGTTGCTGCTCAAGACTAGAATTAATTCTCTATTAATTAATTAAGTCATCTAATTTAATTAAGAAAATAAATTGTATCTGCGAAGAATAATTTATTTATTAATTGAATTAATTGATTAATTAATTCTGAATTAATTCTAGGAATTTTAGGAATTTTCAGAAGCTTAATTGGATTAAATTCAAGCATTAAATCAGCAAGACAATTGAAAATGAACTAGCATGACAATCAGGATTGTCATACCGATTGTCATGCTAGGCCAGATTCAATTGTCACACCGAAAGTTACATCAGGAGGATGATTGTCTTGCTAGTTCATTCTGATTGTCTTGCTAGTTCATTCAGATTGTCTTGCTAGTTCATTCAATTGTCCTACCGAAAGTCTTGCAAGCTTAAAGGATTGTCATTCCAATTCAATTGATTCAGCTGATTGTTTAAATAGAAGCAGAGAAGCAGCATATCATTTTATCATTCAAACAGAAGAACAAAGAACAAGAAAAGCAGCCGCCTTGAAATATTACATTTTTCATCTGTTTAATTCAAGATCAATTTCTAGTTTGTTAATGTTAAATCCAAACCACTAGAATTATTTATCTTGTTCTTGTGTATCAATCTAGCGGATTAAAATCCCTAGAACTTAATCTCAAATCGCGTTTAGCATTTGATTCTAATTATTGCAAAAATAGAAAAAGTTCATGTCGAATTTATTCTAGATTTGTGATAATTGATTTGAGATTAATACCTTGTAATCGATACAGTTGTTGTAACACCTTTCAAGTTTAATAATATTTTTATTTAACTTGAATTTTGTTTCACATTTTTTATTCCGCATTTTATTCGATTATTCGGTGCTGTTTGTATTCAACCCCCCCTTCTACAAACATATTGGGACCCAACAAATGTGATTAATTAATTAATCATATTTAATAAATTAGAGAATTTATATAAATAATGATAAAATAGTTTTATTATTATTTATTTCTACTACCGGCTTAATATTGAACCTACAGGGTCACACCATAAAAAGAGAATGATTTAATGGTGGAGGAATTAATTAATAATGGCTAAATAATTATTTATTTGTGAAATAAATAATTAATTGGCAAATTTAATAATTGATTAAATGAGATTTAATTGATTATAAATTAATTAAGAAAAGTTCTTAAGATTATTAATTAAAGGATTTAATTTTTGGAAATTAAATCAAGAGAGAGAATTATTTCTAAAGTGTTTAGAAAAAGGATTAATGATTAAAAGGTGTTTTAATTATTAATGAGAATAAATGGGATAATAATAATAATATTTATGGGAAAATTTCAGCTGAAAATTTTGCCTATAAATACACTATTATAGACCCTATTTTATTCTAACCCACATCAAACCCAAAAACCCAAAAAGTTTGGAAAACCCAATTCTCTCCATCTTCTTCCTCCTCCTTAACATCGTTTTCTTGGTGGATACCGGTGGAGTGCTTCACACTTGAGGAGCAACTGCTAAGGATCTCTGATCGTTGTCTCCGAATTATTTTTAAAGGTTAGATTCGATCCCTCGAATTTTTATTCATGATTTATATGCTTTTATTTGGATTTTGTATGTGTAAAAGTGTTTTACCATGACCCCGCTGCGTTAAAAATCCAACAATGGTATGAGAGCATAGGTTGTATGCATATAGATCTGTGGTAAAAATTTCAGAATTTTATGTGCTTGTATGAATTAATTATGATTTTTACAAGTTATATCATGGATTAATTTTGTCTGATGAGAAATCGTTTCTAAGAATAATTTTGAATGTTGATCTGGGTTCTACAAGTGTTGTAGATCGTCTGGGTATTTTTTTCATAATTTTATGATGTATAGATTTTTTATTATGAATTTTTGAAGTTGTTTCAATTAAATTTCGTAATTAAATATATGTATATATAGTATATATATATTTGTTTGTTTTGTTATTGTAAAAGAATACATCTGCAAAGCTGTACTGCTGTTATGTCTGTGTTGTATGCTGTCCGTTCTGCACGGCTGTCAACAGCTTTCACGCACGTTTTTCAAGAAGAGAGAAGACGGCTGCTGCAAAAAAAAAAAAAAAAATAGGGGTGTAACGCATTCTGGGAATGCGTTACACCTTTTAAATGGCTTAAAAGGCTGTAACGCATCACCGGAATGCGTTACAGGGCTTGTAACGCATTCCTGTAATGCGTTACAGCCCTTTTGTTGATTTTAAAATTGATTTTCTGGGAGTTTCGTAACTCCGTTTTGGGCGTGCAATATACCGTTGGATTCGTTTTTCCGAGACGGATCTAATGGAGTGATCAATTTTAGTTTATATAAAAGTTTTGAACTGTTTTAAAGCTGTTTTTGATCGTTGAATTGATTTTAAATGCTTCATGTGATACATAGAGATGTATAATGCTTAGACTAATGTGCTAGATGATGTAACATGCCTACCTTGATGTTTATTCATGTTGATATATGTGATATATGCTTAGTTTATCATGCGATAATAGATTTAGGTGAACTTAAATAAATATAAGGCGTTTGTTAGACAACCTAGTATAGTGAAATTGTTTCATAACCTTAATAATAATATTATGAATACAATCATGAGATTCTTGTGTTTATGAAACACATAATTGAATATGAATTTTCGATATGAGAGAAAGGATGATTCTGTCAACAACAGATTTCTATCTGTAAGAAAGGGTTATTAAGTGACGCCTCTTGACAATGCTCCACCCGATCTGGGAATCATCTGATTATTGATTATTGATTTGAAATATTTAATTTAAAAGGGGGAATCTCTTTATAATATGATTATGATTGTAACGTAATATAATCCCTCTAAAATTAAATAATATCAAGTAGTAATTGGCCAATGACACAACGGGCTTGTGTCGGTCATAGCCTTCCAACATGGTAGAAAAGTAGTTCTTATTTTTGAATCATTGTCGGTTCGTGCTACAGCCGAGGGCTTTGATTTCGAAATAAGAAATACTTGTCTATTACATAGAGATGTGTACTTTGAATAAGAATCTAAAGGTCGGTACGTGCTACAGCCGTGGGCCTTTGGGGACTGATTCAACTGTACGGAATGTTGGGTTAGACTTGACTTAGAATATTGAGTTTGTCGTGCTACAGCCGAGACTCAATTATTCAAGAAGCTAAAGTTTGATTAGGGAATAACATGAGATGTAATTGACAAGAGTTGTCTGCCTATTGAACATTACATGGCGGTTCGTGCTACAGCCGGGGTCGTGTAATGGAATGTAGGATCCCTATTCCCACTAGCATTATGAATGCTTAATTTTTCACGTAGGGGGTTGAATAAATTAGGAAAACTAGTGGGAGCCACTTATGAATAAAGACCCGATTCATATAGTGTTTTGAAATGATATCGAATATTTGCTAAGTGTTTTTATGTGTTTATCATTTACAGATTTACTTTGTACGTTATGTCTTCTGCACTATCACTCAGGAGCATACTAGATGCTCACAAATTGACTGGTCCTAATTATGCTGACTGGCTTCGAAACTTGAGAATTGTTCTCAGGATTGAGAAGCTGAAATACGTGATTGACTCACCTAAGCCTACTGAACCTGCTATTGATGCATATAATGATGAACATGTTGTGTATCGTAAGTGGATAGATGATGCAAATGTTGCTCAATGCATCATGCTAGCTTCCATAAACATTAAGCTACAGAAGCAACATGAGAATATGGATGCTCACACTATCCTCATGCATCTACAAGAGTTGTATGATGTGGCGGGGAGGACAGCTCGATATGAGATATCGAAGGAGTTGTTCGGTTGTAGGATATCTGAGGGATCATCTGTGAATGACCATGTACTTAAGATGATCAATTTGATTGAACGTCTTGGACAACTTGGTTTTGCCATGGATGGGGAGCTGAGCCAAGACTTGGTCTTGCAATCGCTTCCGAGTTCGTTCTCGCAGTTTGTTGTGAACTTTCACATGAATAAGTTGGATGTCAGCCTGGCTGAACTCCACAACATGTTGAAGACTGCGGAATCGAATTTCCCCCCTAAGAAGAGTTCTGTTCTTCTAATTGGTGAAGGTTCCAATCCTAAGAAAAGGAAGAGGAACTCTTCCAAGAAGAAGAAAGTAGGTGAAGAAAAGTCGGTTCCACCAAAAGCTGAAGACCCCAAGAGCAAAGTTGTTTGCTTTCACTGTAACAAGGTGGGGCACTGGAAGAGGAACTGCAAGGTTTACCTTGCAGAAATGAAGAAGAAGAAGGGTAGTGAGACTACCGCTTCTGATTCAGGTATGTTCATGATAGAAGTGAATATGTCATTAAATCAAATTTCTACTTGGGTATTAGATACCGCCTGTGGTTCTCATATCTGCAATTTGTTGCAGGGACCAAGGAGAAGTAGGACTCTTGAGGAAGAGGAGGTGATTCTACTGATGGGAATTGGAGCAAGAGTTGCTACTGAAGATGTAGAATCATTTCATTTACATAGGCCTACGAGCAAGACTATTGTTTGAAATAATTGTTATTTTGTTCCCTCGATTGTGAGGAATATTATTCCAATGTTAGACTTGGCTGGATTTTCATTTATTATTGAGAATAATGAATGTTCTATTCTTAGAGATAATATTCTTTATGAACGTGGTACTTTAAATAATGGTCTGTATGTATGTGACATAATTTATTTCAGATTGAACAAACTAATAAAAGAGAAGGGATGATGAAAATCTCACTTCATTGTGGCACTGCAGTCTCCATTTAGTAGACATAGAGAGAGGGCTGCAAATTTGCTAGGAATGGTACACACAGATGTATGTGGACCAATGTCTACGCATGCCATGGGTGGATTTTCATACTTCATTACTTTCATAGATGATAGATCTGGATTCAGATATGTTTTTGATGAAACACAAGTCTGAGGCCTTTGAAAAGTTCAAAGAGTATAAGTATGAAGTGGAGAAACAAACCAAACATAGTATTCGATCAGATCGAGGTGGTGAATACTTTAATGGAGTGTTTCTAGATTATCTCAAAGTAAATGGTATAGTCTCCCAGTGGACTCCTCCAGATTGGTATCTGAAAGGAGAAATCGAACTTTGTTAGACATAGTTCGGTCCATGATGAGCTACGCAAATCTTCCAGTATTCCTATGGGGTTATGTATTGGAAACCTCAGCATATTTACTGAATATGGTGCCTTCCAAATCTGTTCCTCAAACTCCGTATGAGATATGGAAAGAAAGGAAACCGAGTCTTAAACACCTTAAGATTTGGGGATGTCCAGCTTATGTCAAGTAAGTTGACCCAGATAAGCTGGAATATTGATCCGTAAAATGTAGTTTTGTGGGATATCCTAAAGAGACTTTAGGTTATTACTTTTACACCGATCATCGGGTGTTTGTCTCCAGACATGCTACCTTCTTGGAAAAGGAATTTATCCTTGAAGGAAACAGTGGGAGCAAAATTGAACTTGATGAAGTTCAAGAAGCACAAACTACTACAAATCGAGTGGAAACACCTGTTCTGACTGAACAACCTTTTGTTGAACAGCCCATTCATAGATCAGGGAGAGTGTCTCGCCAACCTGAGAGGTATTATGGCCTTGTCATTGAGAATGACAATGAGTTGTCGATCATTGATGATGACGACCCTGTGACCTATAATGAGGCTATGAGTAGTGTTGACTCAGAGAAACGGCATAGTGCCATGAAATCCAGAATGGAATCTATGTATACGGTATACAAAAGATAGATTATAGCAGATGGCCAGGTGGAGACCTTTAAGGCCAGGCTTGTGGCAAAAGGATTCAAACAAAGGCAATGGATTGACTTTGATGAAACCTTTTACCTGTAGCCCTGTTAAAATCAGTTCGGCGTTTGCTTGCGAATGCTGCTTACTACGACTATGAGATCTGGCACATAGCCAGATGGTTTTCTTTCCAAGGGAAATGAAAACCTAGTGTGTAAGCTACTGTGAACCATATGTGGTTTAAAGCAAGCTTCTCGAAAGATGGAACATTCGTTTTGATGAGACAATCAAAGAGTTTGATTTTATCAAAAACATAGATGAACCATGCGTCTACACAAGGGTTAGTGGGAGCGCGATAACATTTCTTATATTGTATTGAATTAGAGTTGACACACATAACAACATAGCAGACCCACTCACAAAGCTACTTTATGAAAGTCACTTTGATCGTCATAAAGATGAGAAGGGTATTAGATACCAGAGTGATTGGCTTTAGTACAAGTGGGAGATTGAAAGGAATATGTCCTAAGTCCAATCATGTATCAGGATTTAGGAATAACTTTTATGTAATCTATTTTGATTTCATTTGATATTAATAAAGACTTGTTTTGTTTTTATTACGGGCTTTATCTATTTAAGTGTTTAAATAAGATATACCATAGTTTAGAGTAAAGCTTTTTATGGATTATGATGAGATCATAATAGTGAGACCTAAAAAGATGATAACTCTAAACTTAAACAGTTCCTGGTCATAGGATTACTAACTGGTAATTAATAATCCGCAAAGATCGGTACATACTATGCTTGCTTCATTATGAAGGATGTCTGTTCTCATAGACATTTGTGTGGTGACACTATAGCTAGTATGTAGGTGCTTATTATAGAATAAGTTCACTGAACATGACTCGCACAGCTGAACAACTGATGGAGTTCACTCACGTGTCAGCAGTTGTTCACCTAGTGATAGTTGTACAAGTATCCTTAGACTTGAGGTCATCATAGTCATCTTGTGTACACTGAACTATGCTTTGGTTTAGTTCTTAGTCTCCAGGGACAATTATTAGGGCTCTTCTGGGTATAGGAATTTGTACACGAAGATAGTGTATGATCAATAAAGGATCTACCCCTTCCAGTGAAGGAAGCGAATGTTCAAGGCTGATCCACTTATGCTAGTTCAGGAATCTCTGGCCAGAGTGAATGAAATTAGAAAGGAGTTTCTAATTTGCATAGAACTACGCATAGTAAATGGTAAGCAAGTGATTGAATTAGATAGGCTTGACACGAGATCCATGTCTTGTATTTAATCGGAACATTGTAGGGTAGAAGGAGTTTATTGTACGGTAACTATTCACTGAATAGGTTCTTGGTATTCTAAGCAGTGAATTCATATTATCCGGATAGTCGCGATATGCTGAAAAGTATCCCTCGCGATGTAGAATAAATGTGATTAATTAATTAATCATATTTAATAAATTAGAGAATTTATATAAATAATGATAAAATAGTTTTATTATTATTTATTTCTACTACCGGCTTAATATTGAACCTACAGGGTCACACCATAAAAAGAGAATGATTTAAAGGTGGAGGAATTAATTAATAATGGCTAAATAATTATTTATTTGTGAAATAAATAATTAATTGGCAAATTTAATAATTGATTAAATGAGATTTAATTGATTATAAATTAATTAAGAAAAGTTCTTAATATTATTAATTAAAGGATTTAATTTTTGGAAATTAAATCAAGAGAGAGAATTATTTCTAAAGTGTTTAGAAAAAGGATTAATGATTAAAAGGTGTTTTAATTATTAATGAGAATAATAAATGGGATAATAATAATAATATTTATGGGAAAATTTCAGCTGAAAATTTTGCCTATAAATACACTATTATAGACCCTATTTTATTCTAACCCACATCAAACCCAAAAACCCAAAAAGTTTGGAAAACCCAATTCTCTCCACCTCCTTCCTCCTCCTTAACATCGTTTTCTTGGTGGATACCGGTGGAGTGCTTCACACTTGAGGAGCAACTGCTAAGGATCTCTGATCGTTGTCTCCGAATTATTTTTAAAGGTTAGATTCTATCCCTCGAATTTTTATTCATGATTTATATGCTTTTATTTGGATTTTGTATGTGTAAAAGTGTTTTACCATGACCCCGCTGCGTTAAAAATCCAACAAAGACAATAATGAGGCCTCTTCATCAAGAGCTAATCTACCACAACAGAGAAAATGGACAAGAGATCACCCTTTTGAGCTCATTATTGGTGATGCATCTTCTAGAGTTCAGACAAGAAAAGCAACTCAAGAAGAATATTTGTATAGCAGCTTCCTCTCTAAGGAGGAACCAAAGAAGGTAGAAGATGCTTTGTTGGATCCTGATTGGGTTTTAGCTATGTAGGAAGAGCTAAACCAATTTGAAAGAAACAATGTATGGAAGCTGGTACCCAAGCCTAAAGGGAAGAATTCAATTAACACCAAGTGGGTATTCAGAAATAAGATGGATGAAAATGGCATAGCCATCAGGAACAAAGCTAGATTGGTTGCTAAGGGCTATTGTCAACAAGAAGGAATAGATTTTGATGAAACTTTTGCTCATGTTGCAAGACTTGAAGCCATCAGAATTTTCCTAGCCTCTGCAGCCCATGCCAATCTCAAAGTCTATCACATGGATGTCAAAAGTGCCTTTCTAAATGGAGATTTGGAGGAGGAAGTCTATGTCAATCAGCCACCTGGTTTTGAGGATCCAAATTTTCCATAATATGTCTACTATCTTCTGAAAGCACTTTATGGATTGAAGCAAGCACCTAGAGCCTAGTATGATACTTTGTCAAAGTTTCTCTTAGAGAATCATTTCAATAGAGGTACTGTTGATAAAACTCTATTCTTTAGAAATGTTAATGGCTCTAGCATACTTGTTCAAATTTATGTAGATGACATTATATTTAGCTCTACAGATAAAAAACTTTGCAAAAAGTTTGCCAAATTAATGCAAAGTAAGTATGAAATGAGCATGATTGGAGAACTAACTTACTTTCTTGGTTTACAAGTTAAGCAAGTTAGTGATGGAATATTCATTAGTCAAACCAAATACATTTATGATCTTATAAAGAAGTTTGAACTAATGGATTGCACATCTGCAAAAACTCCCATGGCCGCTGCTACTAAACTTGAATTAAACACTACTGAAAAGTCTGTGGATATTTCAAGTTATAGAGGCATGGTTGGCTCACTTCTGTACTTAACAGCTAGTAGGACATATATAATATTTGCTACCTGTCTCTGTGCTAGATTTCAGGTTGATCCTAGAGAATCTCACTTAATAGCTATTAAGAGAATTTTCAGATATCTCAAGGGTACACCGAAACTTGGCATTGGGTACCCTAGAGATTCTGGTTTTGATCTAACTGGTTATTCAGATGCAGATTATGCAGGTTGTAGAATTGATAGAAAAAGTACAATAGGAACCTGTCAATTTCTAGGAAACAAGCTAGTATCCTGGTTCAGTAAAAAGCAAAATTCAGTTTCTACTTCTACAGCAGAAGCTGAATATATTGTTGGTGGCAGTTGCTGTGCACAGATTTTATGGATGAAAAACCAATTGTTGGACTATGGTCTGCAAGTGGAAAGAATTCCTATTTTCTGTGATAACACCAGTGCAATTTCCATTACTAAAAATCCAGTACAAAATTCAAGAACAAAGCACATAGATATCAAGTACCACTTCATTAGGGAATATGTAATGAATGGTACTGTGGAACTTCATTTTGTTCCAAGTGAAAAGCAACTCGCAGATATATTTACCAAGCCACTTGATGAGTCCACCTTCTCTAGTTTGGTAAGTGAGTTAGGTATGTTTAATTATTCTTAAATCTTTATTGATATTTTTGCAAGTTGAGATGGAGCTAGAAACTTAATTGATTTTCATGAATTTTAATTGAAAATTTAGCTAAGTCAAATTCTACAACACGACAGATGTTCATTATCCATCGAGTTTGATCATCCATCGAAATAGAATAGACTGGTAAAAATTAATTACCTTTCTGGAATATTTTAAACCCGACGGATAAATTGTTTTATTCTCATCCGTCGAATTGTCCAAATCATAGCCGTTAATTTTTTGAACATTATCCATCGGATTTACTTACAGTCTGTAAGTATATCACGACGGATAATTGACAGAATTTTGACAGTTTATTTTATTTTTAAACGGCTGTTTTGGGCAACTTTGATCGGGTCTTTAATTTCTAACCTTAATTTTTATTCCTCTTTAATTTGAGAATACATAAAGTCTTCTTCAAGTTTATTTTAACTTTTATTATTCTCAATTGCAACTAACTACTCTCTTCTTTCTCAAAGAAAAAACCTCTTTCTCACTGCAAATTTCCTCACTTTAGCAATGGCACCAGCAGTAAAAATCATGTCTCAGTCAGGGTTCATATATGAGAAGAACAATTTCGCTGCACTTGTGAACAAAGGGATTCCAACATCTGAAGATCTTCACAAAATGATGGATTTTGTGAAGGGATGCAAGCTTAATTATGCCATGTTGAAAACACCCACCATCCACTGTGAAGTTGTGGAGGAGATGTGGAAAACTGTTGTGTATCAGGCCACTGACAAAATCATCACTCTCTCCATCAAAGGTAAGGAGCATTGTATTAACTGTGACATTGTCAAAGCATGCTTTAAAATTCCAGATAACACTACTACTGAATCACACACAGATGCTAATTTAGTTACCATGCTTAATTATATTGGCTATGCTCTTCCCACCTCTAAGTTAAGTGAGATTAGAAGACTAGGTCTTAGAAAAGAGTGGAGTTATCTATGTGATGTAGTTACCAAGGTATTTTCTGATAAAGTGAGTAACTTTGATTCTGTGAACATAACCATGCTTAACATGCTCTATATGTTAGTTACTGATAAGTTCTATAATTTCAGTGACTTGATAATGTTTGAGTTAGGTTACAAGTTAGGGGAAATCAAAAAGAGAAGTAAAATGTGTATTATGCTAGATTCTTTATGATTCTTGCTAACCATATTGTTGAGGATTTTGTCATTGAGAACCCAACCAACAAACTGGATTGTTGGGTTCAAGAAAGGAGGGTGATTGCAGATCTAAACAGAGCAAGTCATCACAAAGAGGTGCCCCTTTTCTACTTTCCAATCATGGAGGGCGCTCAGGTAAGTGAGGTATGCGCCACTGTCTCTACTATTCCAACCTCCCAAATTTCTTTGCCTTTGAGTGTGGCTATGGCATATGTGTCAATGACCCAATAGATGCCTACCCAAGCCACCAAAATAAAAATTTCAAAATCCAAGACAAAGAAAGCCCCCTCTGGTGTCTCTCAAAAGAAATCAGTTTAAAAATCTACCAAAACTAATGAGGGGAGTGTGAAGGGTGGTAAGGTAGGTGAGGGACAGGGTGAACATCAAAGAAACCCCAAGAATAAGATGGAGAGATGAGTGCACCCAAGCCCAGCCACACCACAGTTTCCCAACAAACTGTGGTGATTAATAAAGAAATTAGCACAACTCTAGTTTCATCCTCCCAAAAGGATGTCACTATTGAAATAAGCTCCTAATCAGGAGCACAGGCCAAGAGGGTAAGGGACACAAGCTCACCCCAAACTTATGCCGGAAAGAAGAAATTCAAAACCATTGGGGATGCACAGGGAACACACATAGTGCAAACTGCAGTTAAAGACTCAGTCACTGCACCATCTCAAATTCAGTTTGATGTGGCTCCAATAAATGTGGAGTCGCAGCCAAAATCTTTAATCATTGAAGCCACACACACACAAGACTCTCCCATAAATTCTTTGGATGTGGACATGATTCACACATCAACACCTGATTCCCCTTCTTTAACTCTGTTGGGGAAGCCAAAAATCAGTGCAAGTCAGCATCATCTTCTAGATGATTTGTTGGCTAACTTGCCAATTCTTTCAGGGACTGTTGAGATATCTGTGCCCAAATTCTCATCAATCTGCACAGAGTCTACAATAGTTTCCACTCCAAACTCTATCATTTCTTCCATCCCGACGGATATTGTTCATCCGTCGGTTAGTGATTGTATCCCGACGAATGTACCTAACAGCAGTCATCAGTCGGATTCTCTAACTACTACACCGATGGATGTTCCTCATCCGTCGATACTCACTACACAACCTAATTTTTCAACTGTTGTCACAAGTGTAGATGATCTAGTAGTAGTACAATCACTTCTAGGACTGAGGGAAGGGAGTGAATTGAGTGAGAGGCTGAGTTGCTCTCAGGAAAAAGGAGAGGAAAAGACAGAAATCATGCAGGCTATTTCTTCCATCTTGGCAAAAGAGAGTGAGAGGAGTCCCACCTTAAAAGGTGAAGGTGAGGGTGTGAGGGTGGGAAGCCAAGGGGAGCCCTTGGTGTAAAAATAGAGAGAAATTGAGAGAAAAGTAGGTACAGCTGAATGGGAAGAGCCGATTATAAGTGAGTTCTTGTATGTCAATGAGGCTGACAAGAAACAACTAATCCAGCAAGAATATCAAGCTATTTTAGACTCTGTTTCTTTTGAAGCTGAAGTATTTACTCACCATGTGTCAGCATATCAAGTTCTAGCTGAACAGGATAATGAGGCTGTAGAAAGAATGCTAAACTTGGTGAATACAACTGCCTCAATGCAAAGAGCAAATGATGTTATCACTACCATGCCTTCTACAGCTGGTGATGATATTGATTATGACACTGGTGGTTCTGAAGAGTTCTTTGGGGATGAGGGTTATGATGAAGAAGAGCCAATGGACATAGGGGGAGAAGCAGGCCCTAGCTCCAGATCTGGTATGCCATCTTGGGCATTTTCCAAAGATTGTGATGAATATCATTTTAAGACCACTCTCATCCAAATCATTAAAAAACACAGACTGCTCTTCAGGCCACCACTAATACTAGCAGCAAAAAGCTTCTTCTACATGCACACCTCAACTCTCTACAATTACATCAAATACAATCATATCAATATAATCTGGATGTCATTTCTATCAAAACAGAGATTGACCAAGTGAAGAAGGATCTCTCTGAAAGATTGGATGTTAAATTTCCAAATGCAACAATGCTTGACATTAACAGACAGCTAAGGAAGAATTCTAGTCTTGTCACTAAAGTGGATTCCCTGGATGCAAGACTAACAGAAATAGAAGCATCTCTCATAGGTATCCAGTTATATCAAGCACAACAAACTCAATTGCTTCAAAAGCTGGTGGCTGCACAGACTTCTACCTCCACTCTACTTGATGATAACAAAAAGGGGGGGAAAGAAGATTCTCTTGTCCCAGTTAGTTATGGAGGGTCAAGAAGTGAGGGGGAGTAAGTGCTAAACATCCAAGTTAGCAAAGTAATTGTTCCAACAATTACATACACAAAGCCACCAGTATTGGACAGTATTGACATTATTCAATTAGCAGCTGCTAAGTTGAAGTCAAGGGAACTCATCAATCAAAGTGAGGTTGTGGCTGTTGAAAAAGCAGTAGAAGCAAAGTGGCAAAAGATAGATGAAAGCATCAAAGAGAGATTTGGACAGATAGAGAAACCAGACAAGATCTTTCACCACCACTCACAAGTCAAGCAAATCTCTGTTAATGAAATGAGTCTAGGTAGCCTGGAAAAGGGACAAAATTCATGCATAAAGTCTCCTAAGGCCAAAATGGTTTTGAAGCCAAAAAGAAATTATCCAAAGACATCAGACAAGAATCCCTTGGATCTCATGTCTGAGACTCCAAAACCAGATGAAAAGAAGCTGTTGGCAAGGTCCATTGCATTTTTCAAGGATCCAGCTGATTCAATACTAAAAAGGAGAATTGCCAAAATCTACAGGAATGGTAAAGAGATATGTGTGGTGGCTGGACACCCTCAGTTTGCAGCAGCTAAGAAAGAAGAAAAAGAAAGAATCAAGCAAGAAAAGAAGCAGGCTGCTCTAGATGCTACAAAGCTCAAACAGAAAAAGAAGCAAGATGCTATCTTGGCTAAACTTCAAGCTGTCAAAACTACAACTGAGATCTCTCAGAAACCACCAGTGATTACTGAAGCTGAAGATCAGAAAATGCATCAGGAACCACAACAGAAAAGAAAATTCAGATACAAGTTCCATTCAAAAAGAAAATTGGACTTCAGTGATGAGGAAATGGAAGACTACATTCCCAAATAGTCTACAACTTCAACTCAGACATCCAAGCCCTCAGTAATACATGAGGAATTCAAGGTGGATCCAACAAAGAACTTTCATGGTGAGCCTATAATTCCAAAGGATGAGCCAATAGACTGGGATAGTTTGCCAATTCTTGAACTAAATTTACCTATCTTCAACAAGCCAAAGAAAACAAAGATAAGAGCAACCAAGAAGATCAAGCCTGTAAATCTAAGAACCAAGACCTTAGCCAAATCTCAACCCAGAGTCAACAAGGAAGATCTTTTATATATATGTGATATCAAGGAGTTTTCAGAAATAAACCTCTACTCGGATGAAATGGAAGAAGTGAGAAAAATAAATGCTCACAGACATCTTTCTGAGAGACTATTGTTTAAATACAAGGCAGGGAGAGAAATCACATGGCCTCTTCACAATACTATTAAAGAAAGATGTTCTGTACTGATAAAGATCTACTCATCCTTCAAGAAGAACTTTTGATTTAATGTGACTGCAAGGAGGTTAGTTCTAAAGAAGATTGAAGAGGTAAGGAGTAATAAAGCCAAAGATGCACTACCAAAGACTTTATCAATTCCCTTCACAGGAAATAGAGTGCATTTGAGGCCTTATTGGCTGATGGAATTCATGGATGACAAGGGTGTTAGAAGATTTTTCAGACTAGATGACCAATTGAGTATCTCTAGCAATGAGACTCTATTGGAAATGCAAGAAAAACTGGATCTATCTGAAGCTGATGAACTTGAATTCCACAGACAACTCTAGAATCAAATAGAAGAGAATAACTGGAAGCTTGGGAAGAAATCTAGATAATCAAGGAAATAGAAGTCATCTGCTCAGTCTAGAGGAGCTCCTTAATAATGATTGTGAGAACTCTTTGTACACTTTACCTTGTTCAATTTTTAAATAAATTGTGTAGCACTTGTCCGTTTTATCTACTATATCTCATTCTGTACATTTAGGGTGTTTTGTCATCATCAAGTTTCTCTTAATTTATGGCTACAATTCTAGTAGACATAAGTTGGGGGAGATTGTTAGGAATATATTGGGTACTTGATGATAAGATTAACAAAACAGCTTAGTAGATTTAACTTAGTGAAATTTTAGCTATCGACGGATGTTTAATTACTGTCCCGATGGATGATAACTGAACATCCATCGAGAGTGTAGCTTATGTAACAATAAGTTTGTAGCACATTTCTGCAAACAACAATGTGTAGATTCTGTAGGAGTACTTAAGTCATGTTGACTACTAGTTGATATATAGAATAGGGTGACTAATTGTAAATATAAGATGTCTTATAATTCTGTATAAATGAAATGGAGTCAAGTGACAGAAAAAGGCTCCCGACGGATGGTTCACAAAGTCTCCCGACGGATGATCAACAAAAGCTCCCGACGGATGATCAACAATGTCCAGACGAATGATCTAATTCAAATAGCTGTTGATAGTGACAACAAAGTCACATGCGTCGGGTGTTTGCAAATAGAATGTGGTAGCCTAATTGCAGGTGTTAGAGAACAAAGAAGCATTACCATTTCCATGTAATTGTGAAGACAGTCAAAGATACTGTAAAGAGTAATGAAGCAGCTTGATTTTAGACTAGATACATTTTGTTTTATTGTCTTGTCCTATTATCATGTAACTTGGTGATATATAAACCAAGTATAGTAAGTAGAACATTTTAACTAAGTAAGCTTATTTTTCAGAGAAACATATCAAGCTGTATTCTGTAAGAATTTCTCTGTAGTTTTGTTTGTTCAACTTGTAAAGCAGCTGTGAGCTATTCAAAGCTTCACAGAGTTCTCAAATTGATATATATATATATATATCCGGTGGATACTTTCAAATCCACCAGAAAGTTTTAAAAGCTTGTGTTTTTATTACTTAGTGTTTTGATTTCTATTACTCTTTTATTCCGCACTATTGCAAATCAAACACTGTTATATTTATCAAGTTAGAACATTCTTAAAATTGAAAAAGTAGCCAGAATTACATTCAACCCCCCTTCTATAATTCTTGTTGTATTGTTAGGGAATAACAAAGAACAGTCATGGAATCTATACATGTATCTTTTGATGATAAGAAGATTACATGTCTAGAAGATGCAGATGACCATGACAAATTGAGATTTGAAAATGAAGTACCTTATGTTGAACTTTTAAGTCCTGACTCTAATACAGTAAATCCTGATATCACTCAAAGCTCTGAGGTTCCAAAGAATAGTGGAAATTCTTCTAACACTGAAGCATATATTGAGGGGGAGAAACATGACTCAAATCCAGAGACTATTACAAGTGATTCAACTCAAGAAACATCAGTAGAAAGATCATCAGAGTCATCTTCCTCAAATTCTGATGAGTCAAATACTGATAACAATGGGAACACTGATTCAGGGAGAGCATCAGGAAACAATAGTGGTACTAATCAAAGAAATAACAGAGAGTTCATGGATCAAGGGGGAGGTTCGTCTTCAATGAGTCAACTTCCATCTGCAAAAAAATGGTCTAAGTCACACACACCTAACTTAATCATTGCAAAACCTGACATGGTGTAAGAACAAGAAAAGCCACTCAGAATGAATGTCCCTACCACTATTTTCTATCTCCAACTGAACCTAAGAATGTTGAAAAAGCTCTGCAAGATGCTGAATGGGTTACACCAATGCAAGAGAAACTCAACGAATTTGAAAGGAACAGAGTCTGGACTCTTGTGCCACGACGAAAGAATAGATCTGTTGTTGGCACAATGTGGGTGTGCAGAAACAAAACTGATATTAAGGGCATTATCATAAGGAATAAAGCAAGACTGTTTGCAAAGGGTTACTCACAACAAGAAGGCATTGATTATGATGATACATTCGCTCCAGTTGCAAGGCTTGAGGTAATTAGAATCTTTCTTGCCTATGCTACTCAAAAGAAGTTTAAGGTGTTCTAAATGGATGTGAAGAGTGCATTTCTAAATGGAGAACTTGAAGAGGAAGTTTATGTTGAACAGCCTCCAGGGTTCATTGATCCAAATTATCCAGATCATGTCTTCTTACTGGATAAAGCATTCTATGAACTGAAGCAAGCTCCAAGGGCCTGGTATGAAACACTTGCTCTAGTTCTGCTAGAAAGTGGTTTTACAAGAGATACAATTGACAAAACTCTCTTTTATAAATACCACGGTAAGGACTTGTTATTTGTACTGATATATGTTGATGATATCATTTTTGGATCTACTAATGATAAACTCTGTGAGAGATTTGCAAAGTTAATGCAGTCCAGGTATCAAATGAGTATAATGGGAGAATTGATTATTTTCTGGGGTTACAAGTTAAATAGACTATTAAAGGGATCTTCATAAATCAAACCAAATACACCAGGAATTTACTCAAAAGATTTGGAATGTAAGACTGCTCAACTGCATCAACTCCCATGGCCACTGCAACCAAGTTAGATTTAAATATTAGTTCTTCAGTAGATATAACTAACTATAGAGGTATGATTGGCTCACTCCTTTATCTGATTTCTAGTAGACCCGATATCATGTATGCTACCTGTCTCTGTGCAAGGTTCCAAGCTGATCCTAGAGAACCTCATCTATAAGCTGTGAAAAGAATTTTTAAGTATTTCAAAGGCACCATGAATCTGGGATTATGGTATCCTAGAGATTCAGACTTTAAGCTAATTGGATATTCAGATGCTGATTTTGTAGGATGCAAAATAGAAAGGAAAGCACTTCTGGAAGCTGCCAACTTCTTGGTGTCATATTAGTTTCTTGTGTTAGGCCACACAACACTATAGAAGGGGGTTGAATATTGTGATATCCCGTATTTTCAGAATTATTATTACTATTATTTGAATATGTTTATGTGCTTTCCTGATTTAGAAAGAATAAAATGGTGGAATTTTATTCCTGTTTCATGGGTTCGTGTCTTTGATTGGATTAATGTGATAATTAATAGCTGTTATTAATATTTGGTAGTATTGTGAAAGTATTTAAATATTTTTACTATTTCAAAATTTTCTCTGAAAGCCGATTATTTTATCGATGTCAGTAAAACTGAGTGTATTTTCCCGTCTTGAGAATCGAGTGGATATGTTACTCGCCTCAATATTTAATTTGTGTTAGAAATATTATCTGATATTTTAACCGTGCTCACCGGGATATAGGGTAAGGTTTAAAAATATTTAAAATAATATTTTACAGCTATTTTGGTACGTGTTGAATGAACTATTATGTGTTTAATATTATTTAAAAGTGTGTCTTGCTATGATTTAATATGCGGTGGATTTATGTGTGGTCCCGTAAGGACCATAGTATTTTTTGAATACTCGTTACGTGTTTAAAAGACGTTTATATGAAAGTATAGGTGATCTGGACGCGTGGCCTAGTGCGTTTAATCGATGTACTTGTTTTATCTTATTTTGCATGCATTTGCATTCGTTATCTTTATTTTCAGGGTTTATTTTAAATTTATAAAGTATTTTAGTTTCGTAAAAGTGATCGGGCCGGGACCCGACCGGGATGTCAAAACCCACAAATTTTGTACTTATATTTTTATAAAATTTAAGATCATTCGAATGTTGCGTGTTTTCGTATTGTTTTTTTATATTCGTAATTTTTGTGGAATGTTAGGTCACACACACACTGTAGAGGGGGTGAATACAGTGTATAGTACACTCAAATCGAACTTTAAGAACTTAAGTAACATAAAACAAACTTTATTGAAACAATAAACTCTGTTACAGTATGGAACTGTTACCTCTCAGTGATGAACACATATCACGAGAGCTGCAAGGGTTACAATGAATAATCTTTTCTAATAATGATAATACTTATAGTGTAAACCCTATGTCTGTGTTTATATACTACACAGTTACAAGATAATCGCTAATTGATATGGAATATAATTCTGCTTCCTAAAATATATCAATCAGATATCTTTTCTTCCAAGTATTTCATTCTTCACGGAATTCCTTCTTCATGCATATCTCTTCTTATGTTTATCTCGATCTTCTTTCCTTTAATCAGCTACTATCCTTATCTGATTGTCCTTCAGCACTTAAGCTCTGATATCTATCTTCTGATGATTATCTCCTGATAATATAAGTACTGATATCCTTAAGTCCTGACTTCCAGTATAAGTACTGATCAACAGTTAAGTACTGATTTATCCTGTTCACGTAAGATTCTGAAAGCTAAACATAAAATATATTAGCCATGACATTATCAAATATATCTAACAATCTCCCCCAACTTGTAAATTAACATAATATACAAGTTTAACAGATATTTGATGATGTCAAAAACATTAAGTACAAATGCATGAGAAATAGACTAGATAACTACAACTTACAGTCCTTAAAGTTTTTACCAATTTCAACTTCTGATAACAACTTCAATCTGTATAAATATCAGAATTTAAGCAGTTATAGATCTTCGACTTGGCTTCTTCATTTTCTGATCTCTCTGATGTCAGGAGTTGTTCTGAGATAGTTCTTCAATAAACATTTCTCAGCATATCTTAGTTCATCAATCATTCTCCTTTTAACATCTTTAAGCTCTGCAGTATCTTCACCAGTTTGAAAGATTGCAGCTCTGAGATCATTGATCTTTGCTTTTCTCAACTCCTGATCTAGTCTTATGACATAAGCTTTGTCAGACTCTAGATTGAATTCAAGTCCCTTAATACCAAGATACGTTCTGATCTGTGCAGTATTAGGCTTCATATCAACAATATCACCATTGTGATCTCTGTACTTTGGAACATATATGCTGTCAGACTTAACAGAATAAAGCCTTTTCTGTCTCTGAATCTGTTCTTTTAAGTAGTTTGCAGCAGTCCCTGTTATTTTGTCATCCACTTGAAGTAAGAAAAGTACATGCTCTAATTCTTCAAAATACTTCAATGGAATGGCATTTTGTCTTATATGATAAACCCTACCATCTATCATGAAATACAACATGATGTATTTTTTCAAGTAGGTATGGTAAACCATCTGTACAGATTCCAGTTGATTCAATCTCTCAGGAGTTGCTCCAATACCTGGTTCACTCAAGGAAGTTGGATCATTGGTAGTGTTGTGTACTCTTCTTTCATCAGTACTTCCCAATCCAGTTTTATCTCTAGCTTCCTTTCAAGTAACTACTCTTGCTTCAAAACCACTTGCAGTAGTCTTCAAAGATTGAGTCTGTTTTGCTTTAGTGAATCCTGGTAGGAGTGTCTTTGATCTATTTTGTAACACCCCCAGATCCGGGGTCGGGGATCCGGGTCGTCACGAGTTCCATTTCCCTTAATAACACCCAATCTTAATAATTACTCAACTACTCTGTACTGTGACCCCACAATAAATACACACACCACACGTTATAGTCTCAGAGATGAACATCCAAAAATAACCACAAGTCATTTTTATTCCACAATTATCTGCCAATACACCTTAAAAGGTTTTCTGAATAAATTTACATTTCTTTTCCATTATTACAATTCATAAATATAAATAAATCTGGTACATCAAAAGTTGAAAGCCTAGCTTATTGGTAGTTCCTACCTCAGCTACGGCGGCATCAATGCTTCTAGAAAACTGCGGAACGTCTCCTAATCGCTTGCGAATTGGGAGCTTGGTTCTGTTCATCTTTTCTATCTGTTGTTGTGTGATGAAAGAAGAAAGCAAGGGTGAGCAGCAAGCCCACCAAAATAATATGTATAATGATTAATAGTATCTGAGCCTACTCATAATACTCATGAAAGTCTTGGTCAAAAGAAATGAACCAAGTTTGATATCTTAATGCGATGAAGTCGCAAAATATTCAGTATATATACATATATACTTTTCAAAATATTGGAAGTCCTCTTCCATGCATAATATACACAAAGTCCCAGTGTATAATTGTATAAAAAATATCGTTGCAAGGTGATCTCATATATCTAACCTTGTCTCAACGTTTTTCTGAAAATCTTTGTCATTCATAAGACAATTATTAATTAGATATAAGTTTAAAAGATGAGGTTACCAAATACCCCAATATACTTATATCTTTCCCAATACTACTTGAACTACCACCGTTCAAGTTATAATCAGTTTCAAAAGTTCATCACATAGATGAGACTACAAGACAAGATTTGAATAGATTCAATCTTTGAAATATTATTGAATGAAATAAAGTTACGAGATACTTTATTTAGTCCCGATATATATATATCCACATATATATATCTCTTAAACATTTCCTGGAACCTCTGTTATGTAAAGTATGAACAGAGTTTGAAACATCCAATGAATTTTGGAAAGGAAAAGAATTTTGGCATAAACCAGATATCTTGCTGATCAGGCAAAGATACCAATAAGTAACCTTTTCTACTGTAGATGGATGAATTCCTCACCGGTCATCACCCTGGCCGCATTAGGACCTCGCGCTAGACCGTTACCCGGCCCCTCACGCGTTGATGGACTGCCACCCAGCCACTTACACTTTCATAGACCGTACCCCGGCCTGTCGCTTATGCCGACTCAATTAGATGGGCTTACTTCCCGAACATTGGGCAAGTAATCAATTCATTTACCAAAACTGCAACCTCGTTGCGAATATAAAATACACCACAGAGCCGGATTCCCCAGGTTTTGAGCGAGTATTTAAATCCCCTTAAAAAGGAAGATCTTAAATATAAAAATGAGTTTTGGGATCCGCTCTGACTTTAAAAATCATTTTGAAGACTCGAAAACACTTTAAAGAGTGTTTGGAGTAAAGCTGATTTAATGAAGTAAATCAGTCCCCATATATTAGAAAATATCTGAATATTATTATTTAAATAATATTCCCATAAAGAATAATCTTTATAAAAATAATTGAAGTAGAAGTATTAAAACTTATACTTGAAATAAACATTAAATAACCAAAGATATACTTATATGAAAGTATTATCTTTATTTGAATAATCGAAAATAAGTTTGATTATTAACACTTTATTCTTTAATGAAATAAAGAATATATTTCAGTAATAAGCGGAGTCATAATACCTCGAATGAATATTATAATTAATATTCATTAAATAAATTAAAGGAGTCATACATCCTCAAATGAATATCCAAGTAATATTCAATAAATAATATAAAGGAGTCATAAGTCCTCGAATGAATATTCAAGATAATATTCAATAAATAATATAAAGGAGTCATAAGTCCTCGAATGAATATTCAAGATAATATTCATTAAATAATAAAGTTATCGAATAAACCTTATTCGATTAATAGTTTTGAAAACTATAACCATATATATATATAAATATATATATATATATAATCTACTCGGGATCCTCGACTCCCGGTTTTAGAAAATGTTTTCACCTTTGGGTCCCTATACCAAGGGTATATGCAAATTACCGCTATCCTCTAGCATAGGTATTATCAACTATAAGCATTTGAACCAACAGATATATAAATCAAGAATATGAAACAGGCATGCATATATACCATATCACATGCTACAATATATCGCAAGAATTTGCTAATAACAAATATGCATTTATCACAAGATCATGCATATACACATATACATCACAACAACAGTATAACGGGTAGAAAACTTGCCTGAGCGCTCCCGGATAGGCTTAAGCTTAGAGTGGGTCTGATAACCTATGAACGACAACATAAGTCGGAATTAAACCCCGGTCGCTTAAGAAACTAGACTTTAACCATTTAGAGTCCTAACGTTCGCTTTCGCGCTTAACGATTTACTTAAGTCGCTCGAGTACCCTCGGCTCCACCATTTTTAATAAATTAACCATTAAGGGTTTTAAGGCGATTCTTTCGCGAGTGTCTTACCTGCCTAACACTCTTACCATAATTGTTTCATACACTAATTAACCCTTTCTGGTCTTTAACCTATGTTTCAAAGTAAGGCGAGGGGTAAGGGTTCGTTCGCGAAATGTCGTTACTTAAAACGGTCGTTTCTCCTAAACCGTTCATCGGAATCAAACGAACCACATATCAAAACGAAGCTCATAACATGAACTATCTAATCATGGCAATGGTCAAAACCTAACAGTGAGTTCAAGGGTTCTGATCTTAAGAACAAAAACAGTCTACGGTAAATCGGGCATTACGACGGCTATGTTTACGGGATTACCCAATTTTAAACAACTCCAAATCATCTCACAATCAACCCACAATCACAACCCGATTCAACCTCAAATCCAACATACAACCAACATCCATCCTTATCACATCATAACAACCCCAACCAATTCAATTTTAACATTCATACTTATGCCTAAGCTTAACTTTAACCATTCTTAAGTTCTTTTAATCAAAACAACAACATTTACCATTCCAATTCAATACCATTTCAAATCCCAAACTCTAAATCACAACATCAAGCTACAATATCACCCTAATAATCAAAATCATCTTATAATACATAGGTATCTAGGGTTTGGAGATGATATACCTTCCTTGAAGTGGTGGGAGGAGCTAGGAAGCCTTAAGAAGCTTTGAGAAGTCTTAGGAATGCTTGGATCTTCAAGGAAAACAAGAAAAACTTCAAGTTAAAAACTTGAAAACACTATTCATAGTCTTCTTCTTTGATTAAATGAAGAAGATGGAGAAGGAATTGATGGCTTAAACTCATGATATAGCCCTAACTAAGCATGAAGATGATTAGGGAATTATCTTACCAATTTAGGAGGCTTGGATCTTGAGTTTTTGAATTCTTGCCCATTTGCAATAGTAAAAAGCCGAGAGCATGATGAACCATGCCTTGGTTTCTTTTTGATTTTGATGAAAAATGATTTGCTTGGCTTGGTTGGTTTGATTTTTGTGTTTGTTTTAGTAATTTACCTAGTTGCCCTTGATTTTGTGTGGTTAAAAAGTCACCACATCTCCTTCCTTCCCATGTCATGCTTGTGTCATCCTCATGATGTCATCCTCCCCTCCTTGTCCTCTTCTCATTGGTTGGATGACATCATCCCCACTAATCCCCTTGATTAACTTCCTAATCGTTTGCCTAATGACCGCTGATCTGTTATACGGTTCGCTTAACTTTCGTTTTCGTTTATCGTTTGAGGGATCATACCCGGGATCTTATTACTTAGGTTCCCTTAACCTTTCTCAATATATTGTATTCCTTTTATGATCCTCTCTTATAATCCTTTAATTTAAATCCTTTTTATCCTGTTACCTTATACTCAATTCTTTCAGTATCTATTGGATTTCCGGGAAAAATCAAAGTGTTCGGATTTGGATTCTGACGATCTTTACATACACTTATATCCCATATAAAGTACTAATAAAATCTCAGAATATCCATATCAGAACCCCTACATAGTGTGGCATGAAAAGTTTTCTCATTCAGCAAAAACACTATTCATAAGGGTTTCAAAAATTTCTCAAATATTGGGGTTATTACATATTTTCTGATATCAAGTTAACTTGAGCTCTGTCAGAGGTTACTTGCTTCTTCTGAATATCAGAACTTACAATTTCTTGACTCTGAACAACTTGAGCCATGTCAGAGGTTGTTTTAAGAACTTTTCTTGAAGTCAGAGCAAGATCATCTTTTTCATCAGCAATTTCTTCTTCCTCAGGAGGTACATAAACCTTGATAGGTTCACCAACCTTTTCTTTACCCTTGGATCTTGGATCTATCTGTGGTTGTGATCTAGCCAATGTTGCTTCCATATGTGTCCTTTCTTTGATCACAATGCCTTTAAGTTTTGGAAGTGACTTTTTACCAGAAGCTTCAGATTTAGATGTGACTTTCTCTGATTTAAGTCTGGCTTCTTCTTCCTTTAAACTTTCCAAGTCCATTCCTGGATTTTCTTGAAGAAATAACTGTCTTGACATTTCCTCATCAAGATATAGAAGTTCATCAGAACTTATCCTTTTACCAGCAGCAAAACTTATTCTTTTCCCAGTATCAGAACTTGTCCTGTGACTAGCTTGTCTTGATGTAAACCTTCTACCTTGACTATGACCGCTACCCATTCTAGAGTTTCCTTGGTCATCTTTTCCATCATCCTTTCCTTGCAGTGTCTTGTTGGTTTTGCATTTGGACTTAATTACCTTCTCCCCCTTTTTGGCATCAGCAGGTAGTAAAAGAGAGATAAGTAGTTCCACTGAGATCTGGATTTCAGTAAGTTTCGATTGCTGAGAAGCTTGATTTGTCAGAATTTGATCAATCTGAGCTTGTTGTTTCTCTTGAGTTTTCTCAATATAAGCAATCCTGTCAATGTTAGGTTGAAAGAACTTTTTCTTATCAATTTTCCAAACTTGTTCTTGTTTGATAAAGTTCTCCTGAATCTTGTGTAGCTCTGCATGAGTAGTTGAATGAAGACCTTGTAGATGTTTAGTACTCAATGCAGTGACTCTAAGCTGGGTTTTAAAATCATCAGAATTTAACATTTCATCAGCTTTAGTCAAGAGCTCAGCAAGATGTAATGCATTTGGAACACATGAAACTGAGTTCCATTCCTTAGTCCACTCCTGACCTGCAGGAGTTTCACTCCAAGGCACTGGTGCATCCCTGATAACAAACTCCTTTACCAGTTCAGACTTAGGAAGAGTCGGTTGAGGAGTATGTCCTGAAGGACCTGCTTCATCAGCATCTACAGTTGGAGCAGCTTCACCAGTATCTCCAACATTTGCAGCATCAGAACTTAAAGAATCAGTATCTTCTGATAAGACAACAGTGTGAGTAGCAATGGAGGCTTCAACATCCTCTAATTGCTGATCTGATACTAAGTTCTGATCAACAGCCATTTCCTGATGCTCACCTAAAATCTGATCATCAGCAACTTGATGCAGAGAAGGTGTTGTTGATAACTCTGGAGTTTGAACAGCATCAGTAACAGGTGTTGTGGAAGGATTATTTGCTGTTGGAGCTTCTAAGAAAAGTATTTCAGGCACAACCAGGTTCTGAATATCAATTTCAGCACTTGTGCCTGGATCAACAAGAGACACAGATGGTGAGTTAGCCTTGTCAGATACAGCTTCCTGAGATGGAGTTGATGGAGAAGAAGTGACTGGAGCAAATTCCTTGACTTTGAGATCAGAGATTCCTGATCCCCTTCCTTAGCTGCTTCCTCCTCATCATCTGAAACTGGCCTTTGTGCCCTCTGTTTCTTGTACTTCCTTGTTGATTTGGATTCCTTGGGAGTTTCAGGAACTATCATTCGTCTAAGCCTCTGGAGAAGCCTAGAACCCCCAATTTCAGAATCCTTCTGAGAAGTTGCTTTCTCAGCTTCATTTACCACAGGTTCTGAAGAAGGAATCTGTTCCTCAGAATCTGATTCATCTCTCAAAGTAATCCTCCTCCTCTTTTGAGGTGTTTGAGGAACAGTCTTTGTTCGCTTTGGCTTAGAGGATGTAGGCTTCACAATAGGTGCTGAAGAAGAAGGTTGAGCAGTCTGTGAAGTGGAGAGATAGGATTTGAGATAAGTTCTGAGGGTAGGCTGAGATATACCCTGAGTGGTAGGGACAGAATCTGTTTCACAGACTGAGGAATCAGTAATGGTCTCACCATTGATTTCTTTGTGTCAGCATTTATCAGGTCGTTAAAGTACCTTTTTGCAACCTTAAAAGGTGGGGTTTTGTAATAACCCCAATTTTTGAGAAATTTTGAAACCCTTATGAATAGTGTTTTTGCTGAACGAGAAAACTTTTCATGCCACGCTATGTAGGGGTTCTGTTATTGATCTTATGAGATATTATTAGTACTCTATGTGGTATATAAGTGTATGTAAAGATCGTCAGAATCCAATTCCGAACACTTTGATTTTTCCCGGAAATCCACAAGATACGGAGAGAATTGAGTATAAGGTAACAGGATAAAAAGGATTTAAATTAAAGGATTATAGGAGAGGATCATAAAAGGAATATAATATATTGAGAAAGGTTAAGGGAACCTAAGTAATAAGATCCCGGGTATGATCCCTCAAACGATAAACGAGAACGAAAGATAAGCGAACCGTAAAACAAATAAGTGACCAAGAGACAAGCTTGTACAAGAAGCCAGGGATTGTGACATCATCAAACCACAAGGTGTGGACAAGTGGGAGCATTATGACATGTGCAAGGTGACACAAGCATGACATGGGAAGGAAGGAGGTGTGGTGGCTTTTTAACCACACAAATTCAAGGGCAACAAGGTAATTAACTAAATCAAACACAAAAACAAGCCAACCAAGCCAAGCAAAATCATTTTCATCAAAATCAAAAAGAAACCAAGGCATGGTTCATCATGCTCTCGGCTTTTACTATTGCAAATGGGCAAGAATTTCAAAACTCAAGATCCAAGCCTCCTAAATTGGTAAGATAATTCCCTAATCATCTTCATGCTTAGTTAGGACTATATCATGAGTTTAAGCCATTAATTCCTTCTCAATCTTCTTCATTTAATCAAAGAAGAAGACTATGAATAGTGTTTTCAAGTTTTTAACTTGAAGTTTTTCTTGTTTATCTTGAAGATCCAAGCATTCTTAAGACTTCTCAAAGCTTCTTAAGGCTTCCTAGCTCCTCCCACCACTTCAAGGAAGGTATACCATCTCCAAACCCTAGATTCCTATATAATATAAGATGATTTTGATTAGTAGGGTGCTATGGTAGCTTGTTGTTATGATTAGAGTTTGGGATTTGAAATGGTAGCGAAATGGAATGGTAAATGTTGTGGTTTTGATTAAAAGAACTTAAGTATGATTAAAGTTAAGTTTAGGCATAAGTATGAATGATTAAATTGAATTGGTTGGGGTTTTTATGATGTGATAAGGATGGATGTTTGTTGTATGATGGATTTGAGGTTGGATTTGAGGTTGATTTGGAATGGGTTTGAATGGTTTAAAATATTGGAAATCGCGTAAACATAGCCGTCGTAACGTCCGATTTTCTTTGGACTGTTTTTGTGCATAGCATTAGGACCCGAGAACCCCCTGCTAGATTATGACCACTGCCATGTTTAGATAGCTCATGTTACGAGCTTCGTTTTGATATGTAGTTCGTTCGATTCCGATGCACGGTTTAGGAGAAACGACCGTTTCAAGTAACGGTGTTTCACGAACGAAACTTTTCCCCTCGCCTTACTTTGAAACATAGGTTAAAGACCAATAAGGGTTAATTAATGTATGAAACATTTATGGTAAGTGTGTTAGGCAGTTGGTAAGACACTCGCGAAGGAATCGCTTTAAAACTCGTAAAGGTTAAATTATTAAAAATGGTGGAGCCGAGGGTACCCGAGTGTCTTAAGCGAATCAGTGAGCGCAAAACAAGCGTTAGAGTCTAAGTTAGTTAAAGTATAGATTTACAAGTGATTTTGGTTTAATTCCAACTTACTTGTTGTTTATAGGTTACCAGACTCGTCCCGAGCCTTTTATCACCCCAAGTCGCTCAGGCAAGTTTTTCTACCCGTTATACTGTTGTTGTGATGTATATATGTATTTGCATTATCTTGCGATAGTGCATGTTGGTTAATTAGCAAATGTTGCAATATATTGAAGCATGCTGCTATGATATATATATATGCATGCCTGTTTCGTATTCTTGCTATATATATCTGTTGATTCAGTTGATAATACCTATGCTAGAGGATAGCGGTAACTTGCATATACCCTTAGTATAGGGACCCAAAAGGTGGAAATATTTTCTAAACCGGGAGTCGAGGATCCCGAGTAGATTTTGTATATATGTATATATTTACATATATATTTATATATATATATTGATATAGTTTTTAAAACTATTAATCGAATAAGGTTTATTCGATAACCTTATTTTATTTAATGAATATTATTTCAAATATTCATCCGAGGACTTATGACTCCTTTATTTTATTATTGAATATTATTTCAAATATTCATCCGAGGACTTATGACTCCTTTATTTTATTATTGAATATTATTTGAATATTCATTTGAGGATGTATGACTCCTTTATTTTATTTAATGAATATTATTTATAATATTCATTCGAGGTATTATGACTCCGCTTATTACTGAAATATATTCTTTATTTTATTAAAGAATAAGGTGTCGATAATCAAACTTATTTTTGATTATTCAAATAAAGATAGTACTTTCATATAAGTATATCTTTGGTTATTTAATACTCGTTTCAAGTATAAGTTTTAATACTTCTACTTCAATTATTTTTATAAAGATTATTCTTTATGGGAATATTATTTTAATAATAATATTCAGTCATTTTCTAAATATTCTGGGGACTGATTTACTTCATTAAATCAGCTTTACTCCAAACACTCTATAAAGTGTTTTCGAGTCTTCAAAATGATTTTTAAAAGTTAGAGCGGATCCCAAAACTCACTTTTTATATTTAAGATCTTCCTTTTTAAGGGGATTTAAATACTCGCTCAAAACCTGAGGGATCCGGCTCTATGGTGTATTTTATATTCGCAACAAGGTTGCAGTTTTGGTAAATGAATTGATTACTTACCCAATGTTCGGGAAGTAAGTCTATCTATTGAGTCGGCATAAGCAACATGGGCTCAGTGGGCGTCCATGATAGTGTAAGTGGCTCAGTGGGAGTCCATCAGCGAGATACCTGGTTTATGCCAAAATTCTTTCCTTTCCAAATTTATTGGATATTGCAATTCTGTTCATACTTTACATGACAGAGGTTTTCAGGAAACGTATGTATATATATAGGTGTATATATATATCGGGACTTAATGAAGTATATCATAACTTCATTTCCTTCAAAATATTTCAAAGATTGAATCTATTCAAATCTTGTCTTGTAGTCTCATCTATGTGATGAACCTTTGAAACTGATTATAACTTGAACGGGGGTAGTTCAAGTAGTATTTGGGATAGATATAAGTATATTGGAGTACCTTATAACTTCATCTTTCAAACTTATATCTAGTAAATGATTATCTTATGCATGACAAAGATTTTCAGAAAAACGTTGAGACAAGGTTAGATATATGAGATCACCTTGCAACGATATTTTTTTATACAGTTATACACTGGAACTCTGTGTATATTATGCATGGAAGAGGACTTCCCATATTTTGAAAAGTATATATGTATATATATATACTGAATATTTTGCGACTTCATCGCATTAAGATATCAACTTGGTTCATTTCTTTTGACCAAGACTTTCATGAGTGCTATGAGAAGGCTCATATATTGTTAATCTTTATACATATTATTTTGGTGGGCTTGCTGCTCACCCTTGCTTTCTTCTTTCATCACACAACAACAGTTAGGAAAGATGGCCAGACTCCAGCAGACCCAGCGCAAGCGCGTGGGAAGCGTTCCGCGTCTTCCCGTTGATGTTGTAGCTGCTATAGCTGCAGAGGTAGATCTATTGTAGATCAGACCATCTACTTTTGAGAATCAATTATGTATAATTATAACTTGTGGCAGATAATGGCAATTAACTGTAAATTTATCAAGTAATCATTTTGGGTTGTAATAACTTTTAAATTGTGGATTCAAAGACTTGTACTTATTTAAATTTCATCTCTGAGACTATAACGGGTTGTGGTGTGTGTTAGTGTGGGGTCACAGCATAAGGTTATTTATTATTAATTAAGTGAAGTGATATTGTGGAAAGAAAGACCGTGACAACCCGTATCCCCGACCCCGGATCTGGGGGTGTTACAGAAATGGTATCAGAGCCAAGCGTTATAAACCTCAGAGATGATGGGACGTTAAGATAATAAGTTAACTAAGATAATAAGAACTCTTGCCAAGTTCATAGTCGGGCTACCTAACGTAGCACTGACAGTTAAAACCCTTATGGGAACCCTTATAAATATCGTGATAGGAGCGTAGTTCGTTATCGTATATGGTAGCGGGACTCCGAACCCTGAGGTTGAGGAGCAACATCGCGAGGATATTTTATTACTAATTGGAGATCGGATTGTGGATCCGATAGAGTGTCCTAATGCAGGACCGGATGATGTTGATATTGAGGATTTAGCGGTTGAGGATGTTGTCCTAGAAGGGATAGTTGTTGAGGAGGATCCCATGGAGGATCCTGACAGGATTGGATAAAGGACCACTGATGAATTGATGACCATGGTTTGGTCGACTACCATAGGTAGGATTGGCCAGTCACTACCGGAGGTTCGTTTAAGTTGTAAAGATAGTAGCCCCTTTAACGCGGCTTACTCGTAAGACTGAGAAGTTCGAATGGACAGAGAAATGCGAGAACAGCTTTCAAAGACTGAATCAGAGGTTGGTGATGGCCCCTATGCTGGCGTTGCCGGATGGAAAAGGAGATTTTGTGAAGTGTAGTGACGCTTCGCACAAGGGCTTAGGGTGCGTGCTTATGCAGCACGGTAAGGTAATCGCGTACATGTCAAGACAATTAAGGTAGTATGAAATTCGATATCCCCGCTCATGAGCTTAGGCTCGTGGCAATAGTTTACCCTAAAGATTGGAGGCACTACTTGTATGGAGAGAAGTGCGAGAATTACCTAAGCCATAAGTGCTCTAGTACATTTTCACGTAGAAAGAGCTCAACATATGCCATAGGAGGCAGTTAGAGCTAATCAAGAATAATGATTGGGAGATTCTTTATCATTCGGGGAAAGCCAATATGGTGGCTGATGCCCTTAGTAAAAAAAAGAGAGACTCAAGATGATAATGTCTTTTGGAGAGTTTATAAGAGATTTTGAGAAAATGGAAATAGAAGTGAAGGTAACCGGAGCCGGTACCGAAAAGCTGTTTGAAATTGCAATACAGCCCGAATTATTGGAAAAGATCATATTGTGCCAGAAAAAGTTATGAATGAAGGCAGAGAGCCAACAATTAGATAAAAGATTAATATCGAGAAAGATGATAAGGGAATAATGTGGTATTCCTATAGAATTTGGGTTCCGAAAGTTCAAGAGCGTAAGGATGAGAACTTAGATGAGAGCCATAGTTTGAGGAATAAGATTTAGAGCAAACCCTGAACGTGATGGTCAGGGAGGTCGCCATCAAGATAGAAGGAACCCATGACATAATGGAGTGGAAAATGAGGATTTTAAATTAAAAGATGACCCCAATTATGGGGAGTAGGATGAAACATTTCATACTAAGGAAACAGAAAGTCGAGTAAGGAAAGGAGACCCGAGACGGTACTCCTATACGGAAATTTATGGACCTGTCTAAAAAGAACTTAGACTATTATCCCCAACCACCACCTTGAGGAAATAATGCGGTAGGAAATTCTTTCATGACCTTTAAGTCGCTAAGCTCTCAGAGTTCCAAGGAACAAGCTGGCCCAATCGAGGCAAGAGCCTGGCTAAAGGAAATATAGGAATCATTTGAGATTCTAAATTATTGACGAACCTCAAAAGGACTGTTTTGTCACTTACCCTCCTAAGAGAGAGACCACCCGCTGGTGAAAGACCAAGAAAGGCACGGAGCCAGAGGTTAGAATAAACTGATTTAAGTTCAGTCAATTGTTTTCGGGAAAGTAATTCCCAAAGATAAGGAGATAGTGTAAAAGCTTTGGAGCTAGAACAAAGGCAGACGAGTATGATAAATTATGAATCTAAGTTGTAAAAGTTGTCAAGATTCGTTCTGAGGACACGAATCCAGAATGACGGGATGTTTGAAATCAATGTTTATGTTATGTTGGTCCATGAAATAACGATAAGAGAAAGGAAAATAAAAAAAAAACTGAAGTGGAAAGGAATATAAAGGCAATAGAGTTTGAGGAATGATAAGGAAGTTGGGTATGAGGAAACCCTAAAGACTCGCAGCAATAGAAATAGAAAAGTATGTAATCGTCAGGATGAGGGTGATTCACCATGAGTAAAAGTTGATGGTTGAAGGCATACGAGTTATGTACATTTTATCCCCTTTAAGTTGGGAGGATTCAAGGAAACCTTTAGATAGTTCGAAGGATAAATAATAAGACGCGAATAGACTAAAGAGACAAGAAAGTAAGAAAGTAGGAAAATTGGATGAAGGAAGTGACCTTCAATAATGTGAAATGTAAGACCGGTGGCTCGATACTCAGAAAGGGAGACGCCAGGTATGAGAGATATCCCAACATTGAGGTGACTGTTGAGATAAACAATAAAAGTAAATAAGGAATTATTAAGAAGAAGTTCACGTTGAACATGACCAATATCTTCCAGAACATCCATGTTATCATTAACAAATCAGGAAAGAAAAGCGGATGACCATTGTTATCTTTTGGAGGCCATATGGATTGACCTCAATTTGAATAAGGATGCTATTATGAAGTTAGGTATAGACTATCGAAGTGGGGAATGATGAATAAGATAATCTATCTAGGATATATGACTTGATTTATCCATGGAAGGATGCAGGTACCTTTTAAAGGTGGAATTAAGGATAAAACATTGGTAACTTAAAATGAATCCTAGGGGACTGCATAAAGGTTGGCATGTCACCCTTAATAGGGACAGTATGAGTTTTGACAGTATGATTGGGAAAGGGTTAAGGTAACAACAACCTTTAAGGATCAGTGGAGAAATTTTTCAGAAGTATATAGACAATGGTTCTACTATTAGTAAATGGTATTGTGATATGCCCTGTATCTAGGGAATACAGGAGGAACGATTGAAGGATAACCTTAGAGGTTTTATAAGGAAAAAGGTAATATTCAAAATTTTCAAGAATAGAAATGTGGATAAAGGAAATATGACGTAATTATAATGATGCCAAGTGGGGCACATGTTGAACCACGAGAAAGTATGAATCGAACCAGTAAAGGTCGAAATTGTTCAGGGCAATTAGGACTTAAGATAAAAGATGTTCTAAGTATAATTGAGAGTCAGTCGTGACAGTGATTAACCTCTAAAGACTGAGGCAATAACTTATGGAAAAAAAATGGTGATTTTTTTTTACTCATTAGATTTTAATGAAAACATCTTCACATCAGCTGTGATGGAAATGAGGTAGAAAATTTAGTTGAAGGTGGTTAAATGACATTGACTGTAAGGAAATTTTACTATCAAGAAAGGCCAAAGAGGTGGCCGACACTTTAAAGGTAAAAGGATAATTATAGGCGCTTGTGCCAAAAGAATACAGTGATGATGGTTAAAGCTATGCAGGTTGTATTATGGTTTGGAAGATTGTCATTCCTTCTGATGACTGTGCAATACCCAACCGAAATAGTAGTTAGTAAAGGTTTAATTCGTGTAATCGCCATGAGCGGGCTATCTATCTTAGAAGGTACTATCTTGAGAATGAGCCTGGACCATGTTTCAAAAGGACTAAACGAACCTTTGAGTAAGTCTTCTATTTAAGGCATATGATTAAGAATGGCATTAACCTGCTATCGGTGCTTTGATTGAAACTCTTCTGCAATTTTATATGCTTCATGTCATGTATGTATGTCAGGATCAGGAGTGTACTCCATGAATCATGAATGGTGATTATGTTACCTCCTTAGAAGGATTTGATACGACATGTATGGACTCCGTATGGTTAGCTATTAAGACTTCATGGAAAATGAATGACTACAGTAGGTCAGTGGTGGACCATAGTAAGGCAGCAATGATTCTGCGAGTAGTGAGCTGATTACAACCATGAGAGTTGTATTGGAATGGGTGTTGAGATTGAGTACCCCTAATCGGGTCGTGGTAGTGTATAAGTTATCATTGATAGACTAATTAAGTAGAGTATCTACCTAGTGAATAATTATTCTTTCTTATCAATAGAGAGTCGTATTATTATACGAGGAAGGTTGCGGTGCGAGCATAGAATCCTAGTAACGGTGATATATAGAATGAGATCCCAAATTCGATTTTCGATGTCGAGGGAGTTTCAAAGGTGATTGTGTATAAGCTCGAGGAAGAGCATGGGTCCATATAATGATGGACGGGATAGCGAAAATATTTAGGCACGTGAAATGCGATGCTATAATACTTGATGTTGATATAAATACATATATGTTTTGTTCTTCTATGACAACCCTCTATAGTTCAGAGGTAGGTTCCAAGCCAGATATTTTATGGCAATAAATTTTTTTTTATGAATATACAATTCTCTTCAGTTCGTTCTTTTCTCTTCTTTTCATTTCATGTAAGCTGAGAAGAACAACCCTTCCAGAAGGGGAGGTATTGCCGAATGACTATCTATCTGTGTGATAGAAGCCGAGTAGGATACCAGCTATTGTTTAATTGCTTGTCAAGTACTAAAGGCTGGCCACCTTCTGTACTAACTATGCGATATAACAAGTGTTCATGATCATAGTGATCTCTCAACAAATTCCTTTACTTCTATATGATTAATCAAACTTTGGAAAATAGAAATAACTGAAAAAGGAGTAATAAAGTGGTGGTAGTATGCGGAATGGGAACACATTCGTGATACTAAGGTTGACGTGGTTATTAAAAGGTTATAGAACGCTAACGAGCAAAAGTATAACCCGTATAATATTAGGAACGGAAGGTAGTAGCGATTACGAACTGGAAAAGAATGGGTATTGAGAAGCAAGAGTTCTAATGATTGGAAGCTATGATGAGAGTCTGTGTAATAGACTTGAAAGAATTTGGAATGATCACTTAATTCGGATTGAGTTATCTTACGACAATAGATCATATGTCATTATCGAGATGTCGCCTTATGAGATCCTTGAGGGAAGATAATGTCGATCTCCCTTATGTTAGGATGAAGTTGTAGAGCGCAAGATGCTCGGACCCGCAGTAGTCCAAAGGACCAAGGATATGATAGATCTAATCAGAGGACGGCTGGTAGTAGCCCAAGATGGACATGATAAGTATGTTGATTTGACACGAAAGGATAAAGAGTATGAAATAGGGGACCTAGTAATGTTATAGGTATCCCTTGGAAAGGATTGATGAGGTTCGGAAAGAAAGGAAAGCTAAGTCTACAATTTGTTGGACCCTTGGATATATTAAGACGTTTGGGAAGTTAGCATATGAGCTAGCCCTAACCCCGAACATGTAGCAGGTCGTAACGTGTTTCACGTATCAATGTTAAGGAAGGGTAATTCAGATGCCAGATAAATAGAGGCATATGAGCGCATAGATATGCAACCCGACGTAACCTATATGGAGCAACCAGGAAGGGTTATAGAGTGAAAAGGAATAAGTGCTTAGGAGAAGGATTATCAAACTAGGCAGAGTTTGGTGGTAGAACCACAATGTGGGAAAATTGACTCGAGAGTTAGAAAGTGTAATGCTAAGCAAGTATCCCCATTTGTTTTCTATCTGATTCCGGGACGGAATCCTTATAAGGAGGGGAGACTGTAATAACCCCAATTTTTGAGAAATTTTGAAACCCTTATGAATAGTGTTTTTGCTGAACGAGAAAACTTTTCATGCCACGCTATGTAGGGGTTCTGTTATTGATCTTATGAGATATTATTAGTACTCTATGTGGTATATAAGTGTATGTAAAGATCGTCAGAATCCAATTCCGAACACTTTGATTTTTCCCGGAAATCCACAAGATACGGAGAGAATTGAGTATAAGGTAACAGGATAAAAAGGATTTAAATTAAAGGATTATAGGAGAGGATCATAAAAGGAATATAATATATTGAGAAAGGTTAAGGGAACCTAAGTAATAAGATCCCGAGTATGATCCCTCAAACGATAAACGAGAACGAAAGATAAGCGAACCGTAAAACAAATAAGTGACCAAGAGACAAGCTTGTACAAGAAGCCAGGGATTGTGACATCATCAAACCACAAGGTGTGGACAAGTGGGAGCATTATGACATGTGCAAGGTGACACAAGCATGACATGGGAAGGAAGGAGGTGTGGTGGCTTTTTAACCACACAAATTCAAGGGCAACAAGGTAATTAACTAAATCAAACACAAAAACAAGCCAACCAAGCCAAGCAAAATCATTTTCATCAAAATCAAAAAGAAACCAAGGCATGGTTCATCATGCTCTCGGCTTTTACTATTGCAAATGGGCAAGAATTTCAAAACTCAAGATCCAAGCCTCCTATATTGGTAAGATAATTCCCTAATCATCTTCATGCTTAGTTAGGACTATATCATGAGTTTAAGCCATTAATTCATTCTCAATCTTCTTCATTTAATCAAAGAAGAAGACTATGAATAGTGTTTTCAAGTTTTTAACTTGAAGTTTTTCTTGTTTATCTTGAAGATCCAAGCATTCTTAAGACTTCTCAAAGCTTCTTAAGGCTTCCTAGCTCCTCCCACCACTTCAAGGAAGGTATACCATCTCCAAACCCTAGATTCCTATATAATATAAGATGATTTTGATTAGTAGGGTGCTATGGTAGCTTGTTGTTGTGATTAGAGTTTGGGATTTGAAATGGTAGCGAAATGGAATGGTAAATGTTGTGGTTTTGATTAAAAGAACTTAAGTATGATTAAAGTTAAGTTTAGGCATAAGTATGAATGATTAAATTGAATTGGTTGGGGTTTTTATGATGTGATAAGGATGGATGTTTGTTGTATGATGGATTTGAGGTTGGATTTGAGGTTGATTTGGAATGGGTTTGAATGGTTTAAAATATTGGAAATCGCGTAAACATAGCCGTCGTAACGTCCGATTTTCTTTGGACTGTTTTTGTGCATAGCATTAGGACCCGAGAACCCCCTGCTAGATTATGACCACTGCCATGTTTAGATAGCTCATGTTACGAGCTTCGTTTTGATATGTAGTTCGTTCGATTCCGATGCACGGTTTAGGAGAAACGACCGTTTCAAGTAACGGTGTTTCACGAACGAAACTTTTCCCCTCGCCTTACTTTGAAACATAGGTTAAAGACCAATAAGGGTTAATTAATGTATGAAACATTTATGGTAAGTGTGTTAGGCAGTTGGTAAGACACTCGCGAAGGAATCGCTTTAAAACTCGTAAAGGTTAAATTATTAAAAATGGTGGAGCCGAGGGTACCCGAGTGTCTTAAGCGAATCAGTGAGCGCAAAACAAGCGTTAGAGTCTAAGTTAGTTAAAGTATAGATTTACAAGTGATTTTGGTTTAATTCCAACTTACTTGTTGTTTATAGGTTACCAGACTCGTCCCGAGCCTTTTATCACCCCAAGTCGCTCAGGCAAGTTTTTCTACCCGTTATACTGTTGTTGTGATGTATATATGTATTTGCATTATCTTGCGATAGTGCATGTTGGTTAATTAGCAAATGTTGCAATATATTGAAGCATGCTGCTATGATATATATATATGCATGCCTGTTTCGTATTCTTGCTATATATATCTGTTGATTCAGTTGATAATACCTATGCTAGAGGATAGCGGTAACTTGCATATACCCTTAGTATAGGGACCCAAAAGGTGGAAATATTTTCTAAACCGGGAGTCGAGGATCCCGAGTAGATTTTGTATATATGTATATATTTACATATATATTTATATATATATATATTGATATAGTTTTTAAAACTATTAATCGAATAAGGTTTATTCGATAACCTTATTTTATTTAATGAATATTATTTCAAATATTCATCCGAGGACTTATGACTCCTTTATTTTATTATTGAATATTATTTCAAATATTCATCCGAGGACTTATGACTCCTTTATTTTATTATTGAATATTATTTGAATATTCATTTGAGGATGTATGACTCCTTTATTTTATTTAATGAATATTATTTATAATATTCATTCGAGGTATTATGACTCCGCTTATTACTGAAATATATTCTTTATTTTATTAAAGAATAAGGTGTCGATAATCAAACTTATTTTTGATTATTCAAATAAAGATAGTACTTTCATATAAGTATATCTTTGGTTATTTAATACTCGTTTCAAGTATAAGTTTTAATACTTCTACTTCAATTATTTTTATAAAGATTATTCTTTATGGGAATATTATTTTAATAATAATATTCAGTCATTTTCTAAATATTTTGGGGACTGATTTACTTCATTAAATCAGCTTTACTCCAAACACTCTATAAAGTGTTTTCGAGTCTTCAAAATGATTTTTAAAAGTTAGAGCGGATCCCAAAACTCACTTTTTATATTTAAGATCTTCCTTTTTAAGGGGATTTAAATACTCGCTCAAAACCTGAGGGATCCGGCTCTATGGTGTATTTTATATTCGCAACAAGGTTGCAGTTTTGGTAAATGAATTGATTACTTACCCAATGTTCGGGAAGTAAGTCCATCTATTGAGTCGGCATAAGCAACATGGGCTCAGTGGGCGTCCATGATAGTGTAAGTGGCTCAGTGGGAGTCCATCAAATGCATAAGTGGCTGAGTGGCAGTCCAGCATAAGGTCCTATTGAGACCAGGGTGATGACCAGTGGGGAATTCGTCCATCTACTAGTAGAAAAGGTTACTTATTGGTATCTTTGCCTGATCAGCGAGATACCTGGTTTATGCCAAAATTCTTTCCTTTCCAAATTTATTGGATATTGCAATTCTGTTCATACTTTACATGACAGAGGTTTTCAGGAAACGTATGTATATATATAGGTGTATATATATATCGGGACTTAATGAAGTATATCATAACTTCATTTCCTTCAAAATATTTCAAAGATTGAATCTATTCAAATCTTGTCTTGTAGTCTCATCTATGTGATGAACCTTTGAAACTGATTATAACTTGAACGGGGGTAGTTCAAGTAGTATTTGGGAAAGATATAAGTATATTGGAGTACCTTATAACTTCATCTTTCAAACTTATATCTAGTAAATGATTATCTTATGCATGACAAAGATTTTCAGAAAAACGTTGAGACAAGGTTAGATATATGAGATCACCTTGCAACGATATTTTTTTTATACAGTTATACACTGGAACTCTGTGTATATTATGCATGGAAGAGGACTTCCCATATTTTGAAAAGTATATATGTATATATATATATACTGAATATTTTGCGACTTCATCGCATTAAGATATCAACTTGGTTCATTTCTTTTGACCAAGACTTTCATGAGTGCTATGAGAAGGCTCATATATTGTTAATCTTTATACATATTATTTTGGTGGGCTTGCTGCTCACCCTTGCTTTCTTCTTTCATCACACAATAACAGTTAGGAAAGATGGCCAGACTCCAGCAGACCCAGCGCAAGCGCGTGGGAAGCGTTCCGCGTCTTCCCGTTGATGTTGTAGCTGCTATAGCTGCAGAGGTAGATCTATTGTAGATCAGACCATCTACTTTTGAGAATCAATTATGTATAATTATAACTTGTGGCAGATAATGGCAATTAACTGTAAATTTATCAAGTAATCATTTTGGGTTGTAATAACTTTTAAATTGTGGATTCAAAGACTTGTACTTATTTAAATTTCATCTCTGAGACTATAACGGGTTGTGGTGTGTGTTAGTGTGGGGTCACAGCATAAGGTTATTTATTATTAATTAAGTGAAGTGATATTGTGGAAAGAAAGACCGTGACAACCCGTATCCCCGACCCCGGATCTGGGGGTGTTACAGGTTTGAGTGCTGACTAACTGGGGTTCATCAGTACAATACGTATAAATAAGTTGACAGAATCGAGCAAAGTAAACAACAGTTCTATCCTCTGTCATCCTATCCCCAATAAAACCAATTAAAGTAGTTGCAAAATCAAAGTGAGTTTGATTGATAAGTGCATACCCGATGTGCTGACTCATGATTGGGATAGCATCAAAGTTTGAACACTTGTTGCCAAAAGCCTTGGTGATGCAATCGAAGAAGAAACTCCATTCTCTTCTGATATGAGCCCGTTTCAATTGTCCTAGTTTCATCAGACGCTTTTCATATCCCAAATCAGTCATTAACTTCCGAAGTTCTGATTCCTCTGGTATAGAGAAAGTACAATCTTCTGGAAGATGTAATGCTCTTCGTACTGTACCAGGAGTGACTATATAGGATGAATCACCCACTTGGAAGATAATACTGGGAGTTCCTCGTTTACCACCATCATCAAAAACTCCAGTCCTCCAGAACCTCAGAACTTGTTGACTTGAAAATAATTCAGGCTGAGTTAGGGCGTACCCAACCTCACTATGTGCAAGAAGATCTTGCACAAAGTGCAATTTAGATGGAGCTTCAGTGTGATCAAGAACTGCAGCATAGTTGTTTGGAACAAACTTTGCTCCATCAATGATTAAATTCTTTGGTGCCATGTGAAAAAAAAATTGAGAATTAAGTATGCCTGTTAGGTGTTTGATATAATGTCTGTATGAAAACAACGGAAAAAGTAAAGTGAAGGAGAGTAAAAGTAAGAAGAGAGATAAAGGATAAAAAAATTAAAAAGATTAAAGAAATCTTCTCTCTGCTGTACTTATACAAAAAACAATATTACCGTTGGACACCTATCAGACATGCAGTAATAACGGTCAGTTACTGGGCTCGAGAAAACAGGAATCATTACTTACCCAGTTGCCTAGTTTCAAGGAAAAACCGTTCCATTTATCAAGAGAAACAGTTTTAATTCAAAATTTAAACCATTAGTACTGATTGAATTATTTTTCACTGCATCATTGATATTCTGAAAATACATCACATGAAAATGACCAAGATAAATTAGATGAGTAAGTGCTGAAAAATGAATCAGAACTTAATATAAAACAAAATTTATATGGTCATCAGAACATCAATCAGGATTTATCAACACAAGATGAAATAACTCAGAGATAAAATCTTGAAGTAAAAACAACTGTCATTAATATATCAAGACAATACATTTATGAAATGGAAATTACATCCATACTTATACAAGATTTTCCCTAAGCTCCTAATCCTAACATCAACAGCTTTAGTCCTAGCTAAGAAGCCTGACAAAGCTGAGGATGAAGAAGAACAGGAAGAAGACAAGATTAAGTCATCTTCCTCTTCCTATCTTCGACAAACAAGATGGCGAGTCGGATGATTCGCTCTTGCTGACGGATAGCTTCCCGCCTTTCCTCCTCCAATCGCTCCAGATGGCGATGGTAATCCATATAGAAGAATAGAAGGTGAGTCAGCACCTCCTGTGGGACAGAGTCCCAGATCTCCTCAGGAATGGCTGTTACATGCCACTCCTGCTGCCACTCGGTACAACTTAGCTCCATATTGAAGGTTTGGTAGTTCAAAAACATGTTGTATCTGACCATTGTGTTTTTGAAAGAAAAAGGAGGATAAGTGTGTGAGAAGAATGTGATGGATAGACTGATGTGAAGTGGTTGCTTATATAGGCAAGAGAATGCCAGGAGACGTAAAGATATTTAATGCTGACAGGTAGAGTTAAGTCTACCTCGTTTCCCCAGACTTTGAAAAAGAATAACATTCATTGGAAAGAGGAAACATGGTCTAGACCGCACAAGACACAAGAAACAGTGGACTGTTCAAGTACGAATACCATTACTCCTAATCATAGTGACTATTAATCTTCCACTTCAACATATTCTAGATTAAACTGAGACTGTTACCAAGTTTTATTCACAGATAAGCCAAGTAAAGGATTAGACTGAAAAATCAGAACTTAGACCTATACCAGAACTTAACAGTCATCAGAACATAATTTCTTAACTCGAAAAAGGAATGCCCATCTTAGTAAATACTCATACAAGGGCTGAGTTATGGACGTCAGAACTTAATCATCAGAACGTGTAACTTAGAACTTGTCCTCAGAATTTGTGCAATAATGACACAATGACTGTTTATCTAAAATAACATAGACCACCACAGAAATTTTCATCATTCAGATGGAGTGATTAGTGTGTGCATTAAGCTAAATAACAGACAAAGAGTAAAGTCTGATTCACTTCAGTACATCTTAGAAATAAGGCATAACTAAAATTTTGCTAAAGAGCTGTCATTGGCCTGAAACCTACTGATGAATGAGTTTATGCTTGAGTCCACCTCAACTGTTTTGTGCTAATTTTATGCATCTTTTGAAATTCTATTTTACAGTGGCTTCTCAGTGTAAGTGAGTCACGACTGTTTATTAGAATTTATGCTATTATCAGAGTATTTCTCCAGTAATCATAGAGTGTGAAAAGTCACCAAGAAAATATTTTGCTTTTCTAATGCATATTTACTTAATACCAGCAATGCACTTGGGTCGTCCCTTCCACATTTTTACTCTAGATCTCAAAGGAGTACCTGATTTTATTCTTTGATCTTTTTGCTTTTTCTTTTGATAAGTGAGGTTTATCAGCACTTAGTACATTCAGCAGTTTTACTAGTATCAGAACTTAACAGATGAGTAGCATTATTCTAATTTGTGACTTAGTAATAAGATATACAAAGTAAACTTAACTAAGCTCAATTATCAGAATTTGCTAGTGTCATAAGATTTCCACTGAAATAATTACTTCTTACATGGAATCATTTGTTTATTGAAGACTACTAGGTCAGTATCTAGCACAGTTATCCTCATAGGATTGAATAGGTACTAGAACAAACATATCACTTATCAGAGTTTAGAAACATATATCAGACAACAGTCGGTACTTAAAGACATTTATCAATTAAGCACAGAATATACAATGAGATTAATTCTGTAAATACTGAGCATAAAGTCTGATAACACAGAACAAGTCTAAGCAGATTTAGAGAAAGAACCTGAAACCATTCCAAGTTCATTTACCAATCTTGTAAAAGTAGCTTCACATAATGGTTTTGTGAAGATATCTGCCAATTGTTGATCTGTGGGAACAAAATGCAATTCCACTGTACCTTCATCCACATGTTCCCTGATGAAGTGGTACCTGATGCTGATGTGCTTTGTCATTGAGTGTTGAACTGGATTACCTGTCATAGCAATAGCACTTTGATTATCACAGTAAATAGGGATTTTGAAATATGTTAACCCATAATCCAGTAACTGATTCTTCATCCAAAGAATCTGTGCACAACAGCTTCCTGCAGCAATATACTCTGCTTCTGCAGTTGATGTGGAAATTGACTTTTGTTTCTTGCTGTACCAAGAAACCAGTCTGCCTCCAAGAAATTGGCAGCTTCCACATGTGCTTTTCCTGTCAATTTTGCAACCTGCAAAATCTGCATCTGAGTAACCTACTAGTTTAAAATCTGATTCTCTAGGATACCATAATCCCAGAGCAGCTGTTCCTTTAAGATACTTAAAGATTCTTTTTACAGCTGTTAAGTGAGGTTCTCTTGGATCTGCTTGAAATCTTGCACAAAGACAGGTAGCATACATGATATCAGGTCTACTAGCAGTTAGATAGAGTAGAGAGCCAATCATACCTCTGTAGTCAGTAATATCTACTGATTTACCGGTATCCTTATCCAGTTTTGTCGCAGTGGCCATTGGAGTGGATGCACTTGAACAATCTTGCATTCCAAATTTCTTCAGCAAGTTTCTGGTGTACTTGGTTTGACAAATAAAAGTGCCTTCCTCATTCTGCTTGACTTGAAGGCCCAGAAAATAGCTAAGTTCCCCCATCATACTCATCTGATATTTTGACTGCATTAGTTTGGCAAACTGCTTGCAAAGTTTGTCATTTGTAGATCCAAAAATGATATCATCAACATAAATCTGGACCAGAAGTAAGTCCTTTCCATGGTTGAGGTAGAACAGTGTTTTGTCTATTGTCCCTCTGTTGAATTCACTTTCCAGAAGAAACTGAGCTAAAGTCTCATACCATGCTCTAGGAGCTTGCTTAAGTCCATAAAGTACTTTATCAAGCCTGTAGACATAATCTGGATGTTTGGTATCTACAAAACCTGGAGGTTGTTCAACATATACCTCTTCCTCCAATTCTCCATTGAGAAAAGCACTTTTCACATCCATTTGAAAGACAGTAAACTTTTTGTGAGCAGCATAAGCCAAAAATATCCTTATGGCTTCTAACCTAGCAACTGGTGCAAATGTTTCATCATAATCAATTCCCTCATGTTGAGAATATCCTTTTGCAACCAGCCTTGCCTTATTCCTTGTAATTATGCCATCACTGTCAGTTTTGTTTCTGAATACCCACTTTGTACCAACAACAGATCTATTCTTTGGTCTTGGCACTAGGGTCCAGACTTTGTTTCTTTCAAATTCATTCAACTCTTCCTGCATTGCTTGCACCCAATCAGCATCTTGAAGAGCTTCTTCCACTTTCTTTGGCTCAGTCTGAGAGAGAAAAGAATTGTAAAGACACTCATTTGAAGTACCTGTTCTAGTTCTGACACCTGCATCAGGATTTCCAATTATCAAATCAGGTGTATGTGATTTTGTCCACTTCCTTGCAGATGGAAGGTTTTCTCTAGAACTGGATGCTCCCCCATGATCCATGCTATCTTCATTTTCATTTCCTGATGCTCCCCCTGAAACTATGCTCTCTGAGTTGGATTCTTCAGTATTTAGATTTTCAGCACTATCAGAACTTGGCTTATCAGAACTTGACGAATCAGAACTTGAAGAGCCAGATGCGTGTTCTGATGTTTCTTGAGATGTGGTAGGATCTTGAGTATGCTCCCCCTGCATAGGTGCATCTTCCTTTAACGTAGTCACCACAGTTTCAATAACATCAGAGTTTAATCCATCAGAGTTTGCAGTATCAGGACTTAGACTGTCAGGATTTTCAGTATCAGAATATGAGTCTTCATTTTTAAATCTCAGCTGATCATGGTCAATGAAATCTTCAAGACCAGTGATCTTCTTGTCATCAAAAGAGACATTGATAGATTCTATGACCACTTTTGTTCTCAAATTATAGACTCTGAAGGCTTTTATGGAAAGTGGATATCCAACAAAGATTCCTTCATCAGCTTTTAGA
>NW_027417823.1:0-64932 GCF_009905375.1 Apium graveolens | reverse complement strand
TAAAGCTAAATTAACCCCTAATGACTGGACCACCGCGGGGACATGATCATAAAAAGAACCGATCATGTCACGATCTTCATCAGACTCGGTACTCTCGTCATTGCTCTCACCATCATCCGAATCATCTTCGTTAGCTGGGGCCTTTCCCTATAATACACACTTTAATAAGTTAACCGTCATATCTAATAAGAGACAAACTGCCATGCGAGTAATAAATTACAGTAAATGTTAAGACTAAACATGATCATATAAATAATAAATTCCTACATGATGCGAGTGGTGCTGCTAAATTTAATTCTGAATTAGAAACTTAAAATTAAAAAAATAATCAAAGTAATCACAACCTCATTGACATCCATGCCGAATCAAATGAAAAACACTTGCCCTTGTTTTCACCAGATAGGCAGATCTGTTGGAGTCGAGGTTTGTCCCTCGAACAAGGGCCCTCACCCGCTAACCCAGGCTATTACTTAGAGTATAGACCTTGTGACACCCAGATTTGGTAGAGTTCAATCTAAGTATAATAAAACACTTATACTCTATTTTACTGAATTGTTGATGTTAATTATAGCGTACCTGAACATGAATTCAGTAATTAAATTGAGCTTTGTATCTATTTATTAATTTCAATCATGTGTTTGGAGGTCGCGACTAAACATCAAGCAGCACCCGGATTAAGAATTGCGAGTAGCATCCCAAATCATATTAAAGATGATTCACATTTTAGTATATTCAGATAATATTAAAATGAGGAATTACTATGAATTGTTTTACACTTGTATACACTTACATAAACTTAGGGGTCGCATAATTTGGAAGGTAATAAGGTTATTTTATTTGTATGAATTCCAACTTTGGTGTAATGCAAGAAAATTTATCATCATTTTATTATGGATAAAACTAGTATCTGTACAAGAAGATCAGAATTAGGTTATGTGATTGATCACTGGTAGCGGTCCATATATAATTGTGTTAATTAAAATTACCAACTAAGAATCCTAATTCCTACTCTCAAGTTTATATAATCATATAAATATATGATTAGGGATGTATTAGTATTTGGTTGGGGGCTAGCATGCACCAGAATTTTATAAACTTGGTATATTTCTCTTTGGGTATTTCCCCGCAAGTGTGCTTCTGGACCATATTTATGTCTGGTTTTTTACAATTTTAATTTGCATGAGGAAATGTTAATAATCAAGATATAGGAAATCAAGTTAATCTTTAGTGGGTGCTAAGCTGGCCTATTTAAGTTTGAGTTAATTAGGTGGCCTTTATGTTTCCAGCTTCCAACAATTATTCAGGAGTGATTTCAAGTGACGAGGCATAAAAAAATTAATAAAACTAAATAAAAAATCAAATTGATCATACCTTGGCAGCTCTGGTCCGTCAGTCTTATAGATATTATTTAGGACATCCACCACAACCCTAACAATAGCTTGACGCGTCTCCTGGTAATAGGATGGTTCGGAGGTAGTGAGGAGTCTCTTCCACCACTCCCTGTGCTAAGAGACGAATCTGCTCGGGTGTTAACATATACTCTTCGGGATTGGCTCGAGCCTGGGCCAAGGTCTCATCCACGACACGCATGAACATTTCATCTTGTAAGCGAGTCAAAGCAGATCTTCCAGAGCTTCCTTCTCCTTTCCGAGGACGTGGCGGACGTGCACCAGGCTCTATAACAACATAATGTTGATATATTATCACTGGGAAGAAACTATATGTAACAACTCACGCTCACATATTTTAAACATTTAAAGTCTATAAAAGAAATATACCGTAAATATCAGAGGCTCGAACCCGTGGATGTCCAAGAATCACGTTCTTACGAACTCCACCCACCGCCTCTACCCAGCTCTGAATTTGGGTCACCTTAGGATCAACTCCTTTCTTTCCGCATATGTTAATATAGCGCTCCTATAAATAAATAATTAGACACTGAATCGAAAGAAAGAATAATTGTGCCGGCAATTATAAACATCAATAATACTCACAGTGGAATTAAATGGCTAGGGGTGTATTTTATGCAAATACACATCCATTTTAATTAATCACTTCTATGAGGCCTGAACAATTAAAAATTCTAACAATTAAAAATTTTAGATATATAGCTATTTTTTAGATATTATTGAGGCCTGAACTATTTTATACTGAGTTTTATAATTAATTCAAAATCAAAATTCAAAATCGGAGAGTCTGTGTATAAATTAGCCTTAGCACATAATTTTGCTATAGGCAGGGCATCCATACAATACAGTAAATAATGGTGGGAATAATGGTGGGAATAATGCTCCGCCTCCCGGCTCTCCAACCAACTCAATCACATACTCTTGTCAAGATATCCAACAGGTGGTAAAACTTTGGTAAGAGATCACATAATTTTGATTTTTGAAGGCTCAGATATACTAAAGGCAGAAGGCAAGTAGACTATAACTTGACGTCTAGACCACATATGAACTAGTTAAAAAAATGAAGCACATAAAGGCACCAACTAAATTTTAGATATATAGCTATTTTAGAGATTATTAATTTACGAAGATCAGATAATTTTGATTTTGAAGGCTCACTATAAATTGATATTCATTTTTTCGGAAGCTGGCACTACTATAAATTGATACTCTATAAAAGAACTTACAATAATATTTTTGGCGTCCTCAGTAATCCAATCGCCCTTTCTCTCCTTGTCTTTCAAAGTGTGGCAGTCCTTATAAACAACAAGATGATCCAGGTTGCCATTGTGTGACTCCATATAATCCTGTTAAGAAAATTTATAACCAGTCAAATCAAAATTTTCAACTTCATGATAATAAATGATAAATATTTATAATTTTGTGATTTTCCCCTGAACTAATTAATATAAATTTTGTAAACACTAAAAGGAAATCATTCATATTACTTTGCTGGGATTAAGAGGCTGCTCATTTACATATGTGTATTATATTTAGTAAGAAATCTAAGGCTAAATTGGAAAGAGATGCAAGTCAAGAATTATGATGAAATGATATACCCGACGACGACGATCAAATGAACGGGCTCCCGAAGTGTGAGGCACTTTCACAGCTGCTCGAGCCTTCTTACCAGCATCAGACTTTTTCTTAAATTCTTCACTTACCCAATACTCCGCTAATCTGGACCAAACACCAGGCTTCATATATGGGGGCCTATGATCTGCATAAGTCCCTCCAGCTTCCGCGATCTTGTCATCAGCCCTTTCCCTATCATCAGCAAGTGTACGACGCATGTTGTCTCGCATATGCACAAGTATGGAAGCCCTTGCCTCATCTTCAGTGGCAAATCTCGGGTCCCATGTGTAGTAGCGCTACAAAAAAAGATATAGTATAAGGCATAAGATAAAGGGGAACAACTATAAAATAAACACAATCTAATATATAAGAATATAACAAAGATGTGCAACATACCAAGAACTCCTCTATACACTTGTTCCAGAACCCAGGAGATTTCCTATCAATTTCTTTGATGCCAACACAACCATCTGGCCAAAACATGCGAATAATCGCCAATATATTTCGCAACGCCTTTTGGACAATCAATCCTGAAATGGCAGCAATTTAGTCAATGATAAAGTTGAGGAACAGATAAAGATAGCTTAACTTCTCTCAGTAAATTCACCATCTCCACCATGTATAGTCCCTATATTATTACATAGTTTGCACATTTTCAATACTTGATATTTTGACAAATATACATCTGTTTTCTTTCAAAAAAGGCAAAGTACCAGTCCTTTATTCAAGAGGTCAGGATATAAAGATATCAGCTATGAAAAGAAAAGAGAGATTTCGCTAGAAACATTCTGCTTAGTGATTTTTTGTTATGTAGTCATTGAATTCTTGATGTCTGAAAGTGTATTATTAATTCCTTTATCTAAATTTAAATGCTCAATTTAATTTAGAGGTCTAGAAAGTTGGTTTTAACATTAGAGTCTATATAAAGAGTTTGTCGGATATGCTCTAAGGGATGAGTAGACTCACTTCCATGTGTTAAGATATTGATTGTTTAGTTAATTTCTTAATCCTTGATAACTCTTTTTAATTTATGATGCATCTAGTTTTATCTCGGGAACCCTTTGTCTATTTCCCTTAATCTGTTATAGTGAAATTTTTAGGTGGGCATTGTTTTTGGTTGTCTTGTTCTAGTAATTATGTTCCTTTTTCACTGATTTGCTGCATACTGTGGCCAAATTTTCACCCTTCTAAAGTTTCAGTATTAGTCCTAATAAGAAGCCATTTTAAGATTCAAAGAAATAATTAAATTTTAATTTTAATTACAATGATATACATTCTAGAATCGTTTCTAGCATAAAGATTTAAGGAGGGCCGACAACCTAACATGATATTAAGAACTCTTGTGATCGTCTCCGGTTCAAATCCTATAAATGTTATATACATCTAACATATTAAGTCCCTTCACTGAAATTTAAAGTGTTAGAAGAGTTTGATACCTTGATAAAGTTCTACATAGCAATGATATTACATGATAACCTACTGCATGTAGATATTTGTGTGAATATTGTAATAAAAAGGGGTTTGTTTCATGCAGAATAATAATTTGGAATATTAAGATGCTAATCTGTAACTACCAGTATTTGCATAACTTAAAAGAATTTCCTAAACTTTCCTTGCTAGGCCCACTTGTGTTGTCCAAGGTTACATTACATGCTCGGGTTTGTGCAACATGCACTTTACTACAAATTTTCTAGCTGGAATTATGTCCCTAGATCAGTTTTCTGCAGAAGATTAGGACCAAGACTAGTGGCTTAATTTTTTATTATTTTCACATAATAGGTTCTTATTACTATAACTAAAATAGTTGGATTACCCATTGTTAGAGAGATTTTTGATAGGCATAGATTAAAATTTTATCAAAGGTTAATCTTGAGTTTCTAACTTTCTAGATGAGGAGATGTTCATAATCAAAGCTGAAATCAACAAATATTTATTACACTTAAAATATTTTCTTTGTTCCGGAGTCTAAACTTCTAGTGAGTAGTGACCTATTACTTCTGAAAACTAATAATGTGGAATATCAGGGAAGATTACAGGGGCACAACATGCCGGTAATGGCGTATCCCCACGCTGACTTGAACTTGATTCAAGTTTGTTCCTGATCCCTGTAAACTCTATATCAAACACTATATCAATCTATATCAAGTACCACTTATCAAGCACATTTTATATAATTGTCGCATAGGACCCAAAGAATACAATATTTTATATACCTGATAATTTTATCAGTACATTTTGAATCAGAGATGGAGGATCTCTCTTTCCCAGATCGCTTAAGTGACGTTAGATATCGACTGTGTAGCATTGTATCCATCTCAGTATCACTCAATATCAATGTATGATGCTTGCGAACCTTTTCTTCGAACATACTGAAAAAGTAATCATACCATGTTAGTGAAGAATGTTTCAAAGTTTTAATTATGAATGAAAATATTTTATTACTTACGTGATGTAGAATGCCACTTCACGCATGTTAGTAAGAACATAATGTGCTGCAACATGTAGGGAATCCACATCTAAATGGTAACATGTATATGCTCCGAGGAGCTCTACCGGATATGTAAACGCCTCGAGTTTATGTGGATCCCGTGAGCGATCATCAACCACATTACGACCTAGCAAGTTGTGCGCTGTCTCAACTCCTGACTCAAAGTACATGGAACAGAAATGTGTCAACTCTTCATGTACATATTTTTCTGCAATGGAACCTTCAACTCGTGCTTTGTTCCCTACTTTTTGTTTCATTCTGCATTGTAGTCTTTCAATATTATACATCCATCGTGATGGACAGGGCCTCCGAGTCTGCACTCTTCGGGTAGATGAACGGGAAGATGCTCCATTGGATCAAACAAAGCTGGAAAGAATTTAGTCTCCAAAGTACAAATGATCCCAGCTATGTTTTTTTCCAACTGCCTAATATTTGATGCGAGTAGTGTAGTTGAGCACAAGTCCTTGAAAAAATTTGAAAGATCACAAAGTACTTTGTGTATGTCATCCGGAAGAAGTTCACGAAATGCAGAAGATAATAACTTTTACATAAATACGTGACAATCATGTGACTTCATGCCTTGAAATTTCAACTGAGCTATCTTACAACATCTCTTCAAGTTTGATGAGCAACCATCTGGGAGTTTCAATCGATGTACCCATTTACATAACAATTTCAGCTGATCTCGGGTGAGTTCGTATCTAGCTCTAGGCCTGTGTCTACCATTCATCCATAACTCTGCATGATGCCCATTGCCTTCAAATCTTCTCTTGATTTTGTGGTATCCTTCGTTTTGGCACTACATAAAATAGTATGAAATATATTGTCAAACACATTTTTCTCTGTGTGCATAACATCGATACAATGACGTAGACGCAATGAATCCCAATATGGTAGATCAAAGAAGCTAGTAATATGTGTCCAATTGTGTGAATCCCCCAAATCCATCTGCCCTTTCTTTGCTATGTGGTTTCCCTGGTGGTGGAAATGTGATTCCAGCACACATGTTATGGACAATTCGACCTTTTCGTCGACTTCTTCGGCGTTTGTCTAGAAACCCCATATGTAACCCATAAAAGCTGGACTTCCTGCTGTGTGGTAGTTGCTTGGCTTTAACTTCACCCATACCTACATGACAAGCCATCTTTCCGTGGGTTGACCATCCGCTAACCATACCCAACCCGGGAAAGTCACTGATAGTCCATAACAAGGCAGCCCGCATCATGAAATTGGTCTTCGTAGAAGCATCATATGTCTGCACACCAACCTGCCATAAACTAATAAGTTCATCAATCAAAGGCCTAAGATAGACATTCAGATTCCTCCCAGGATCATTCGGCCTGGGTACTAGTAGTGTCATAAAACATGTATGGATCCTTCATGGACATGGTATGTGGAAGGTTGTACACAAGTAATACTACAGGCCATACTGAGTATACAGTAGAAGTAGCATTACTGTACGGGGGAAATCCATCAGTTGCAAGACCAAGCCTTACATTACGAATATCCGCTGCAAAATCCGGATAGTTCTTGTCAAATTCTTTCCATTCTTCTCCATCTGCAGGGTGACTAAGAACCCCTTCAGTCACAATTCTGTTCTTGTGATACTTCATATGTTGGGCTGTATGGGTAGACATGTACAAACGCTGTAGACGAGGAGTGATCTTAAAATATCTTAAGATCTTCCTCGGAATGGTATCACTCCCACCATTAATTGAATCTTTGTATCGGCTTAACTCACAGTACTTACAGTTTTCCAAATCTTTATCATCACTGTAGAACAACATACAATCATTCTCACATGCATGTATTTTTTCGTATCCCAAGTTCAGCTTCTTGACCATCTTCTTGACACCATAATAATTAAAAGGAAGTTTATGCCCTTCCAGAAACACATCTCCAAGTAAGAGGAGTAACTCATCAAAGGCCTTATCACTACATTTATTATGATTCTTCCAATGTAGTAATCTAGTGACAAATTTCAATTGTGTGTACTTGATGTTGCCCGGATATATTGGTTCTCCGACATTACTCACATTGTATAAGAATTTAGATGCTTGCTCGTTCGGCTCCTCGTGGACACTATTGACATATCCAAAATCTTCCCCTCTAAAGGCATCCCTCAACATCTCATATTCATCAAATACATCTTCGCGATCATTCATTTCTTCATTTCGTGAGCCACATTCTTTTTCATGATAATGCCATATGGTGTAAGTCTCAAGAAAACCGACCGCATATAAGTGAAACTCGACATCGGAAATGAGTTGAAAGAGTTGATTGTTACATGTATTACACGGACATCTAATCAAAAGTTCCGGATCATTCGGTTCCTTGCTATTTTTTATTGCAAATGCCAAGAAAATCTTTAACCCCTTTATTAAATTCTTCCGTAAAACCATAACCACCGGGAATAATTCGTTTAGTGATCCAACTAGTATCATAAGACATCTACAAATGAAAATAAAATGCTACGTGAATACATATAAGCACCCATATATATATTACATATAAATATAAAATTTAAATCACACATTTAAATGCATATAAACAATATAAAATAAGATTAAAATTTAATACATACATTGAAGATTGTAAAATTCGTTGTTGTTATGTCATCATGTATTTTGAATGATATGAAGATATATTTTTGTGAGAAAAAATAAGTGAAAAGAGTGAACTTTAAAAAGAGACAGCAATATTTTGCAAATATTTACGACGGAAATAAATTTCCGTCGTAAGTTTTAATAAAAAAATATTATTTTTGAACAGCTAGCCGGTGACATTAATGTGAAAGGTCGGAAACTTACGACGGAAACAGTTCCGTCGTAAATACTACTTACGACGACTTGATTTCCGTCATAATTTATAATTAAACGACGTCGTTATTATAATTAAATTTTAATTATCATTTTTTGTAAATAAATTTAATAATAGAATAATAATAAATATTTTTACTTACGACGAAATATAAATTCCGTCGTAAAGTATATTTCATAAAATAATATTTTTTTTATTAAAACTTACGACGGAAACAGTTCCGTCGTAAATACTACTTACGACGACTTGATTTCTGTCATAATTTATAATTAAACGACGTCGTTATTATAATTAAATTTTAATTATCCTTTTTTGTAAATAAATTTAATAATAGAATAATAAAGAAATATTTCAACTTACGACGAAATATAAATTCCGTCGTAAATTATATTTCATAGTTGACTGATTGCACAGTTGACCGTAAGTTAATAATAAAATAATATACTTACGACGGATTTGTTCTGTCGTCGTAAAAATTTACGACGGAATTTAAATTTCTGTCGTAAGAAAGGCGCGCACTTTTTTCCGTCGTAAGTTAACCGTCGTAAATAGCCAGTTTTGTTGTAGTGGAATGTTTATTACAACTGATTTTGGAGGAAATAATAATCATATGGATTTATCTACAACACATGTCTGACTCGGCCTGTTTTCGCTGAAAAACTATATTTTGTAAATAAACGATGGAAAAAGACCGTTAAAAATATAAACTCGATTTATTTACTATATTCAAAATTGTAGAATATATAAATTTAATTTATTTAGTAGTTTCGAGTAATTTCTAGAATTGTGTTGAAATATCCTCTAGAAGTGTTAAAAGTCAAATGCATGTACTTCAAAGTTTAAATTTCGAGAACTTAGCTCTCTCCAAAAATGTAGAGTTTAGTATTAATTTAATGATGTATCTAGAATAATCCATCAAGGCCTATAAAAGGATGTCTCAATCCACTATTTTGTATCCAACCAAAGCATTTGAGTTTATAATAAAAGAAGTATCTCTCTTCCAAATATTTTCTCTTCCATTTTAAACACTTTAACCAACCTCTCCAAATTGCTTTCCAACAAAGTGGTATCAAGATCTTGGAGATCCTCCTTCGAGATGGTAAATAATGGCGCTCGCTTTCATGTTTCGTTGCTCAATAAGAGTAAATATGATAATTGTAATTTGAGAATGATGGCTCTTTTTGACGTGCATGATGTATAGGAAATAGTTGAGAAAAGTTACATTACTGTAAATTGAAAGAATAACCAACAAAATATTGTAAATTAAGTGTTTTAAAATTGTTTTTAGAACGATTTTTGAAAAGTTGGCATTTCTTTTTTATCATAATAGCTTCCAAATTCTTTTCTTGTTTTATTTGATTTTGTTTTCTTTAATAATCTTCCTCCTCAATGAATGATTTCTTCCCCTTGAATTTATTTTGACTGGTTTCTCGGATCTAGATAATCGGAGTTACGGAACTTCGATTTAATCAGAGCCTTTTGAATTTGAGAGTTCGATTGTATCTTATCATAATTTTGTTTTACGGATCTAATAGTTTTGTTTGCAATTTTAGTTTTGTTTGTATCCTAGTTGAGAGATTGTTTGTTATCTTCTTTATTATGAGCCTCGATTTTGATTTAATTATTAAAATTTATGTGAGTTTGCAATTATGGTTCATAGTTCAAACGACTTATAACTAAGTGGATAATTGCAAATAAATCATCTTTGACATATTGCTTGAATTTTATATGCATTAAAATATGACGATTTGACCTGTTTTATAATAATTCGACTCGATTAAATTTTAATTTTATGGATGTCGTATTATTTTTCATTAAGAATAATCAAAATAGAAAATAACATAAACCAAATTCATAGTCTTTTCCAACAAAATATTATATTTTTTTGGAAAATACTTGATTTAAAGAATTGTATACAAAAAATTTTACAACATGACATTTGGTGAATTTTAATTGAAATGGCTCCCGATTCACATCAACAAGCCAAATTAAAATATCTCACATCAATTTTCATGTGTACAAATTTTTTGTACACAACTATGTACACATAGCACTACTCTATTTTTTCTAACAAATATGACTTATAATCTTAAAATGAATATATGATCTCGAAAATTTTCAAAATAAACGAGAATCGAATCCAAAATCATAAAAAATAAACTATTAACCACTTCATCTATCCCACCATCCATTCCAAATATTAGTACCACTCCATAAGGGATTTTAGTGATTTTGCTAGTACCGTGAATATTAAGATAATGTCAAATGTTGAAGTTTGTTAAAATATTTGAATAAAAATAAAGTGATTGTCAAAGCGTATCGAGGAAGTCTCTCAAATCTTACCGAGGAAGACTTGTAAAGCTTATCGAGGAAGACTTGTAAAGCTTATTGATGAAGTTTTGTAAAGCTTAATGACGAAGATTTGAATAGCTTACTTAGTAAGCCTTGTAAACCAACTACTATAAATAGCTAATTTAACTAATGAAATGAAACACAACTTTCTCTTCATCTTCTATTCTCTTATACTTCCTCTACATTAAACATAACTAATATTTTCAGTCAAGGTTTATAACAAAGGTTTATAACACGTTATCAGCACGAGTCTCTGCCAACTGAAGCTTTATTCTCGAAAGTGCTACGACTTATTCTGGCCCACGAGTCTCTATCAACTAAAACTATTTCATAAAAGAGGTACATTCTCTTTTCCTCATTTTCTTCTAAATATTATTACATAATTATGTTACTGATTAAAATCTATAAAGATGGCTATGCCGTCAAATAATACTATAAAGATGGTTATGCCGTCAAATAATACTATAAAGATGGCTATGCCGTCAAGTAATATAAAGATGGCCCTGCCGTCAAGTAATACTACTATAAAGATGGCGTTGTCCTCAAGTAATAATCAAAAGTTTTCTGGCCGACTATGTCGTCGTAACTTTTGTATAAAGCTATTATTTCAACTTGCCTGTTTAAATATTATGTGACATATTATATCTTATTTAAAATCTATTCAGAATGGCGAATCTTGCAAAATTAGAGTTTGTTGCCTTGGATGTTTCAGGGAATAATTATTTGTCATGGGTCCTTGATGCGGAATTACACCTTAGTGCTAATGGCCTAAAAGATACTATTGACCCGGAAAAAATCCCAATTGTTGAACAAAATGCAAAAGCGATTATCTTTCTTAAGCATCACATCCACGAAGATCTAAAATCTGAATACCTCACTATCAAAAATCCACTCACCCTTTCGAATAATCTCAAGGATAGATTTGATCACCAGAAACTTGTTCACTTGCCATCTGCCCGATATGACAGGATTAATTTGAGGTTACAAGATTTCAAATATGTAGCTGAATATAATTCTGCTCTTTTCAAGATAAGCTCAAAATTAATTTTATGTGGTGAAAATATTACTGATACTGAAATGATTGAAAAAACCCTCTCAACCTTTCACCCCAACACTATGATCCTGGATCAACAATATAGGGAGCATAATTTTCAGAAATATGGCGAGCTGATATCTCTCCTTCTTGTGGCTGAAAAGAATAATGAGTTGCTACTAAAAAATCATCAGATACGTCCCACAGGCTTCGCCCAGTTACCTGAAGTACATAACACGTCATTCCTGAAGAATGAACGTGGGAAAGGGCATAGAGGAGGACGGGGTTATGGACGAAACCGTGGACGTGGAAATTTTCGTGGTCGGTTTCACAATCAATATCATTCTGGTCACCTGAAGTGGCAACGTGATGGTTATAACTCTGGCCACCATAAATGGCAACGTGAAGTGCCAAGTAAAAGAAAGGCACCCCAAGAAGGAGAGAACCGAGGCATCTATCATAGGTGCGGATCTGAGGGGCACTGGCAACGTACTTATCGCACACCCAAACATCTTGTTGATCTTTACGAGTCATCCAAAAGGAATAATGAAAAGAGAGTAGAAACCAACTTCGCTAATTATAATCTAGTTAATGAACCAGTCAATAAGGCCTCAAATGAAATAGACACTGGTGCTAATCTTTATTATGGTTTAGACGACTAGACTTCATATGTATTGTCTTGCTTTACTTATTTTCTTTGTGTTTTACTTATGTACTCATTTTATGTAATTGTTTCATGTTGTTGTTCTATGTACTCGGTGTGTTTTTAATAAAGATGTTTTTCATTTATATATATAGAGATGGAAGATATATGCATTGTTGACTGCGCAACCACACACACTATTTTACAGAGTCAGAAATACCTCTCACAGTTGACTAAAACCAACTCACATGTCTGAACGGTATCGGGTACATCAAATATAATAGAAGGTTTTGGGAAAGCTAGTTTTCTTCTACCAAATAAGACACACATACACATACAAGAGGCTCTATACTCTAGCAAGTCAACTATAAACCTACTGAGTTTTAAAGATGTCTGTCTTAACGGGTTTCACGTTGAAACTACTAATGGGAATGAAAAAGAATACCTTCACATCACCTCAAACACCGTTGACAATAAAAGGGTCCTAGAAAAATTCCACTCGGTTTCTTCAAGATTATATGTTACGAGTATACGAGTTCTTGAATCTCATAGTGTCAACATCCCCAAAGTCATAGACCCAAAACTACTTTCCCTTTGGCACAAAAGACTCGGTCATCCAGGAGTATCTATGATGCGTCGTATCGTTGAAAATTCTGTGGGGCATCCTCTTAAAACTCAAAAGATAATATCCCAAGATGAACTTCATTGTTCAGCATGTTCCTTAGGAAAACTGATTGTCCGACCATCCCCAGTTAAGCTTAAAACCGAGTCCCCGAAATTTTTAGAAAGAATTCAAGGTGACATTTGTGGTCCTATTCATCCATCTTCTGGCCCATTTAGGTACTTTATGGTTTTAATTGATGTGTCAACTCGATGGTCTTATGTATGTCCACTTACAACCCGAAATACAACCTTTGCCAAATTACTTGCCCAAATAATTAAACTCCGAGCTCAATTTCCTGACCATCCCATTAAATCAATCCGACTAGATAATGCTGCTGAATTTACATCTGCAACTTTTAATGAATATTGCATGTCAGTAGGAATCTCAGTCGAACACCCGGTGGCTCACGTACATACACAAAATGGTTTAGCAGAATCCTTAATTAAAAGACTTCAACTTATTGCCCATCCCTTACTCCTAAGGGCAAAGTTACCTATATCTGTTTAGGGTCATGCAATACTTCATGCTGCAAATATAATTAGAATAAGGCCTTCTACTTACCACAAACAATCCCCTCAAAAATTAGTTCTTGGTCAAGTACCTAATATATCTCATTTAAAAGTATTTAGTTGTGTTGTGTATGTTCCTATATCACCACCACAAAGAAATAAAATGGGACCTCAAAGAAGAATTGGTATATATGTTGGTTTTGATTCTCCATCTATTATAAGATATCTGGAACCATTAACTGGTGATGTTTTTACTGCTCGCTATGCTGATTGTCATTTTGATGAATCCATGTTCCCTAAATTAGGGGGAGATAATGATTTGCATAAATTAAATTCCGAAATATCATAAAATGCATCAGGATTAAATTCTATTGATTCACGTACTAATCAATGTGAATCTGAAGTTCAAAGAATTATTCATATGCAAAATATTGTTAATCAAATGTTGGATGCCTTTAGTGACTCTAGACATATTATAAGGTCACATATGCATGCTGTTAATGCTCCGGCACGAGTTGAAATCCCTACTAAGAAATCAATTCCTGAAGAATTGATTGGTGATTCAAAGCCATGCCAGAAGCGTGGTAGACCTATTGGTGCAAAAGATATTGTACCACGAAAACGGAAATTGATTGGAATTGCCCCAGAAGTGGCAAAAGTTTCAAAAAATACCCCAGAAGTGGTATTTCCTCCTGAAGAGATTCAAGCCCCTGAAATGGCTGTAACAAAACTCCCAAACGTGGGATTTCCTCCAGAAGAGAATGTTGCCCCAGAAGTGGCACATGCCCCAGAACTGGCAAATACTTCCACAGAAGCAAAGGTAGCTGAAAATTATGAGATCTCAATGAATTATGTCCATAACGCGAAATTACTGGATCGTGGGAGTATTGAGATTGATGATGTATATGCTTTTTCCGTGGCATCTGTTATTATTATGTTAGGTCACACGCACTGTAGAGGGGGTGAATACAGTGTATAAATACAATCAAATCGAACTTTTAATATTTCAAGTAATAGAAAACAAACTTTATTGAAACAATAAACTCTGTTACAATATGGAACTGTTACCTCTCAGTGATGAATAATTATCACGAGAGCTGCTAGGGTTACAATGAATAATCTTCTCGAATATGATAACACTTTTAGTGTAAACCCTATGTCTGTGTTTATATACTACACAGTTACAAGATAATCGCTAATTGATATGGAATATAATTCTGCTTCCTAAAATATATCAATCAGATATCTTTTCTTCCAAGTATTCTATTCTTCGTAGAACTCCTTTTTCATGCATATCTCTTCTTATGTTAATCTCGATCTTCTTTCCTTTAATCAGCTACTATTCTTATCTGAACGTCCTTCAGCACTTAAGTTCTGATATCCATCTTCTGATGATTATCTTCTGATAATATAAGTACTGATATCCTTAAGTCCTGACTTCCAGTAAGTACTGATTTATCCTGTTTAAGTAAGATCTGAAAACTAAACATAAATCATATTAGCCATGACATTATCAAATATATCTAACAATCTCCCCCAACTTGTAAATTAGAAAAATATACAAGTTTAACAGATATTTGATGATGTCAAAAACATTAAGTACAAATGCATGAGAATTAGACTAGATAACTACAACTTACAGTCCTTAAAGCTTTACCAATCTTTAACTTCTGATAAAAACTTCAGTCTGTACAAATATCAGAATTTAAGCAGTTGTTGATCTTGACTTGGCTTCATCTTCTGATCTCTCTGATGTGAGGAGTTATTCTGAGATAGTTCTTCAACAAACATCTCTCAGCATATCTGAGTTCATCAATCATTCTCCTTTTAGCATCTTTAAGTTCTGCATTATCTTCACCAATTTGAAAGATTGCAGCCCTGAGATCATTAATCTTTGCTTTTCTTATATCCTGATCTAGTCTGATCAAATAAGCTTTATCAGACTCAAGATTGAATTCCACAGCCCTGTAACCCAGAAAGGTAGTTATAATTTGAGCAGTGTTGGGCTTCATTTTAACTATATCACCCTTGTGATCTCTATACTTTGGAACATATGTGCTGTCAGATTTAACAGAATAAAGCCTTTTCTATCTCAGAATCTGATCCTTCAAATAATTTACAACACTTCCTGTCAATCTGTTATCCACTTGAAGTAAGAATAGTACATGCTCCAATTCCTCAAAATACTTCAATGGAATGGCATTTTGCCTTATATGATAAACCCTACCATCTGTCATGAAGGATTTGGTTTGATTTTATCCAAGAATTGTTATATGTAATTTGTACCTTTCAGTTAGGTTGAGAAGTTTTTTATACATCTGGTTTGACAACTTGTTGGAAGCATTTATTTGACAATGTTCTTAAAGCATTTGGTTTGCTTTTTGTCTAAAGATTTATGTTTTAGGCAATTTTTTTAAAACCCTCTGAAAATTAGACAACGGTTTTTCATAAAAGTTGTTGTAACATATTTTCTAATGCAGGTGATTCAGACAACGAGTAAGACACTATTGTCTGAAACTCTTTTACTCAACAGGGGTGATAAACTATTGTCTGTTATGCTTTGTTTCTAACATTGGTTTTTCTGCACTATTGTCTCAAATAAATAACACATTGGTACCGGAAAACCGTTGTCTAAGTTGCACAACAGTCCTTAAAACCCATTGTGTAAAACCATAGAAAGCACACCGGTTTATTGTGACCTAAACAACACTTGTACCAATAGATATCACACAATAAGGATAAATACAACCATTGTCTCATTGGAGCACAGGGGCACCATTTAGACAATAATTTCGAATAAGTTGAATCACCATTGTGTGAAACAGAATGATACAAGGCTTTTTGGTCAACTACCAATTAATCGTTGTCTGATTTTTTGAGACAACAGTTTTATTGGCCACCATTGTGTAATAGGTGTTGTCTGACTCAGTTTCTGGTGTAGTGTAAGTTACCGTGGAGAAATGTATTTTGGACATCTAATTGATGAATAAACGAATTTCGAGCAGCAGCAACAGTGAGAAGACAACGAAGGGTAGTAAGTTTTTCTGTTGGAGAAAATGTTTCTTGGTAATCCACTCCTTCAATTTGATTGTATCCTTTAGCAACAAGGCGTGCCTTGTAGCGCTCAATCGTGCCGTCTGATTTATATTTTATTTTATAAACCCACCTACAACCAATAGGTTTATACCCAGCAAGGAGTTGAACTAAAGTCCATGTGTTATTTTTTTGTAAAGCCTCCAATTCTATATTCATGGCCTGTCTTCAGTGCGGATCAAGAATAGCTTGGGAAAATGATTTTGGTTATATATGACCTGTAATGTTAGATAGAAAGGAACGATATACAGGTGATATACGAGAGTATGAGAGAATTTTAGAAAGAGGATATCGAGTACCTGATGTTGAACTTGGTGGTGATGAAGAATGATTGACCTGCGCAGACAATATGTATTCTTTGTGCCATGCTGGTGGATTTTTATGTCAAGTGGATTGTCGTGTTGGAAGAACCTGAGGTGTGGAGGAACTAGATATAGGTGATATTTGGTCATTTTGATATAAAGAGGTAGGTTGTTCTGTGTTAGGTGACTCAATTTGTTTAGAGCTTTGACTTGGAGATGTATGCTCAATAACATCTACTCTTTCGGTTATATCATCTTCATGAGGTGACATTATAGGTTATGTTGTGATTGATGGTAGATTTAAATGCCAACTGTCTGTGATGTTATATGAAGGGTTGGGCAAAATAGAATCTGGCTGAGATAGTTTAGAAATCACAGGAAAAGTGGTTTCATGAAATTTAACATCCCGACTCACAAAAAAATTATGTGTTTCCAAATCATAAAGTTTATATCCCTTTTGACCGAAAGGATACCCAACAAAAATACAACTCTTGGCACGTGGGTCAAACTTTTGAGTAGGATGAACAACAGTTGCATAACATAAACAACCGAATACCCACAAGTGATACAACTTTGGTGGTTTATCTTTCAATAACTCGTATGGTGTTTTTTTGATAATAATGTCGATGGCAATCTATTAATAAGGTATACAGCTGTCAATAAACATTCATCCTAAAAAATTCATGGAAATTTGGATTGAAAAAGTAATGCTCGTGCAACAATGAGAATATGTCGATGTTTGCATTCTACCACCCCATTTTATTGTGGGGTGTAGACACATTTACGCTGATATTCAATGCCATGGTGTTTGAAAAAATTTCTCATAGATAAAAATTTTGAACCATTATCAACCCTTATTGCTTTAACACGTGTACGAAACTGAGTATGAGCAAATATGATAAAAGATTGTAATATATTTTGGGTGTCAGATTTGTTTTTCATGAGATACACCTATGTGCACCTTGTAAAATTATCGACAATTGTGAGAAAAAAACGAGCACCTGAATGTGTAGAAACTTTGTGCGGCCCCCAAATATCACAATGTAATAAATTAAATGGGTATTGAGTTGATATAGAAAGTAAAGAAAATTGCAGTCTAGTTTGTTTAGCAAGTGGGCAAATAGTGTAATTATTTTCAAGATAAATGTTATTACAAGGCAATATAAAGAAGTTGCAAGCTTCAAACGAGATGGTGATGGGTGTCCCAGACGCATATGCCACAGGTTTGATGGTTGGAAAACTTGATGAATCATGGGAGTTTTTATAGGTGACATGTAATAAAGACCGCCATATTGTTTACCCGAGCCAATCATCTTCTTTGTAGCCAAGTCCTGTAAAATACAAAAAGTTGGAAAAAAAGTTGCACAACAGTTAAGAGTGGTTGTCAATTTGCTTACTGATAATAAATTCAAGAGAAAAGGTGGTACATATAAGACATCTTTCAAATTAATATCTGAACTGAAGGGTATATTTCCAATTGATGTAATAGAGGCTGATGACCCTGTCAGTAAATTAACAACATGTTTTGATGATGATTTTGTTTGAGTAAAATGTGTAGAATCAAAAGTGATATGATCGGTAGCTCCGCTATCTAAAATCCAAGGCATGGTAAATACAGAATTAATTGATGGATTCATAAAAAGAGACGAACCTGCTGCATTTGCAAAAGCATTGTTATTACCAGATTTGTCATTTGAAGCCATCATTGATAGAGTGTTGGCCAATTGTTGACCAATTGTTCGATAATTTTCAATAGTATGGCCTTCCTTGTTGTAGTGCTCACATTGTTTGTTCTTGAATTTGTTTGAAAAATTGCTTGGACGACTTTGAATTGCAGCAGCAATGGAAAAATTTTCGATTGACTCCGAAGTTATTTGTCACTGTGTTTCATCTTGAAAGACAAGGGAATATGCTTGATGTATATTAGGCAATGGTGACATCATGAGAATGTTGGAGCGTACAACATTGTAGGTTTTGCTGAGACCCATAAGAAATTGCATCATTCTATCTTCTTCTTTCTGCTCATTATGAACTTTCATTTGGTTGCATGTTGGTGGAGTTCGAAAAGTATCCAGTTCATGCCAAAGGCCTTTGAGTTTTGTGAAGTAAGCTGATACATTCATGGTTCCTTGTGAAAGAGAGGCCAGTGATTTCTGAATTTGATAAATTGCTGGTGCATTTTTCTTTGAAAATTGATGCTTGAAATCTTCCCACACTTGATAAGCAGATTTGGCGTGAATAACTTCTTTGGCCAGATGAGGTTCTACTGAATGAGTGAGCCATTTCTGTTTTTTTCATTTCTGGAATGTTCATGGAAATGTGCATAAGTTCAAAGTTAGAGGAGATGTACTTCATCGTTTATGATTTTTTTCTTTCAGGCTCATAATTAACATAGTTCAATACAAAAAGTTTCAACTCAGTTCAATCAGCTCTGACATTCATGATTATGCATGATTCTTAAAAAAATGCATTGGATTTTCTTGCATCTTTTACTATCACTACTTGGGATATCTGAAAAGTTAGAAATGCTTGTATATTTGGTGATAGTCCCTTAAATACAACCCACAGTCACAACTTAAATTAAACTTATTCTTGTGAGTGTGCATCTCTCTTCAGTCCTTCATATACTAACTTTCCTAAACTTATTATTTACTATCATCAGTGATCTTCCCCACTTGCAAGTCTTGTGAAGCATAATTATGACCGGAGGTATACTCGAAGGTCATGATTGCTTGGTTAAATCTTCTTCTCCTCTTCATGCTGAAATTTTGGTAATTTGGAAGGTTAAGAAACCTCGTATTTCAGTCACTATTAAGCGAAACCAGACTCTCCATGAATGGAGAAGTTATATACAAACTATTAAGAAACCTCGTATTTCAGTCACTATTAAGCGAAACCAGACTCTCCATGAATCGAGAATTCCCATACAGACTAGTAAGAAACCTCGTATTTCAGTACTTTGTTTTGATCGCATGACTCAGGGTGCATATCAGTATATGTAGTTGTTTCATCTGCATAATTATATTAAGAGATATACTATACAGAGTTACAGACTTGTTTTTAAACGACAAGATAACAAGTCTCAAACAATAAGCAATAACCTGGAAGCAGTTGCCAAGTTTTAAAAGTGATCAGCAGAAACCTTCAAAAGTGATATGAAGCATTTAATTTAAAAATTACACTATTGTTTGTTCATAACATTCCTGCAAAGAGTACAGCGACCAGAAGTTTACATCTTCCCCTGTGTCTTTCCAAGTTAAAAACACTCACACCCACAGACTCACCACACACCCTTGTCTTTGACAATGTTCAAACCCTCGACATTCTATAAAGCGAGCGAGGAAGGTGGTACCGCTACACCAAGAGGTGTTGGGTACATCTTTGGAGCTTCCCCCGTTCATGGTTAAATTTTATAGCAAAACTAGTATCGTCCTCCTCTTCATCATCTTCGCCATTAAATCAAGAGCTTAAGAACTCTAGCAAATCCGTATCACCAGATATTGCAAAGTTAATTTAATCAATTTTAAATAAATCCAGCGTCTCCACAAAAGGAGTGAATACTGTAGTGAGCAACTGCATTTCTTAAAGAAATTGACGGTGACAGCATCACAGCAGTGTGGCTTGCAATGGTGCCAAGAGGTCCAAGTACTAGGAGGACAGAATGTGACTAGGACTGTTTTAGTTGTCATGTACTCAAGCTGCAGTATATTGCATAAAAAACTGGGAATCATTACAACTCATATATGTATTAATCCATCTTTTTCAGTGATAAGTCACTCGGGCTTCTTAGAGAAAGGAAGTCGAAGCAGCAAGCATTTTAGAGAAAGGAAGTCGAAGCAGCAAGCCTTGTAGTTGTTTCTCTTAAAAATTTAAACTCGGGAAAACAGAGGAAAGGTGATTTAACTTCTGACGAGCTCAAGAGTTTTGATGAATTTGTCCTAGTTTCTTCCACAACTGCCTCAAAATTTCTATTAAAAGAATAGCTTGACCTGCGAGAAAAAAGTACCTGCACTATCATGAACAATCATGCCCCATCCTATCTTGTTTGAGACACTAAAAAGAGCAGCACTATCACACCTGATGTGCTTCCATTGTGATCTTCCAAACTTGCTTTGTAACAACTCATACCTGTATATAAGAATTGAAGATCGAATCTTCAAATAACTTTCACACTTTCTGAGCCAACTTTGCTCAAGTTTACATCCACATCTTCGTAGAAAAATACCACTTCTGGTGCACAAATAATCACATCCACATCTTCGTAGAAAATGAAGAGTTGAAGAACTCTAGCAAGTTCCTATTGCAGTAACAGGGCGCCAACTTAACATGTTCAATTATTTCTATCAATATCTAGCAATAGATTCACCAAATGGAATGATAAGATACTCCATAACATCAAGATCGGGAAATAAATTATGCACCCTGATTTTCCGCAATATATTTGTATTGGTATCAAAGCACATAACCGATTGATATGACGAGTCAATTCCTGCCCAGTATGCAGTACCATTAACAAACACTGATTCACTAGAACAAATAAGATTAACAAAACCTTTATCTTGGCATATTTTCCTCCATGAGTTAGTGTTTAGACCATAAACACCAATGATGACCGAGTGCGGGTAATGTTCACACTTCACATGTGAGCTAGGATCCGAACTGTTAAACGAGAGAGATTCAGAGGACGAACTAAATTTGATAATATGTACCACGACATAGTCATTAATTTCCGGTAAAAACCCAAAAGCTAAAGCATTCCAGGTAGCCTTCATAAATGTTAATGTATAAAGGGGCGACTCCGGGACACTCTTAAATTTTTGAACAAGAGGATTCCAGAAATTAAACATAGTAGACACACAAATTAAACCAGTTGAGTGTACTAAATATGCAATATTCTTGACATTGTTCATTGTCAGAACGTACAACAAATGAATTGTTATCAAGATTATGAAAAAGTAGATACTTAGGATCAATATGGCTCGTCAGTTTCCGATAATTGCAGTAGTGAGAAATAAACAAAGGAGTTTTTATGAGAGAATACCACGATTTTTGAACAGTTTCGCAACGTAAGACATACTTAACAGGAAGTCTTTTAAATACTTCAGACAAGATTTCTTCGGGAAATTCGTAGGAGGGCACGTTCTTATATTTTGACAAGCTCATCTTCCGAGACGGTGGATGAGCGAGACAATTTTAATTGCGTCCACTAATCTCTACGTAGCTCGGCCGCTCGCAATAGAAATAGGGTAAATTGATTGTCTAGGAGTACTACAATAATAATGCCGACCTATAAGTTTAAAATGGGCTTTGTATTTTTTGATAAAATCTCTTTCGGTCGACCCACTTACAAACTTGTCGGGCCCAACTCATGTGTACAATGCGCTTTGAACTAATTTTTAAAAATTTCTTATTTTAATTCTTATTAAACAAGAACATTATTGGTTAAGGCAGCTATCTGTTAAGTAAAAATCTTTATTTTCAAAATAATTTGTTAAATGGGACTTGAAAATATTTTTATAAAATTATCTAATATAAACACAATCTTAGTTACTACATGTTGAGATAGTTCTATAAATCCAGTAATGAAAATACACAAAAATGCATAATGTTTTTTTCGACAATATATAATGTTAAAAATGAATATTTGTATAAAATGTTAAAAATGAATGTGGATGGAGGCTGAGGGTTTAGGTACTTGTGCTAGGGCTGTCATTCGAGGGGAAGATGGTAAGATGAGGCTGGAATTCATAGCTATGAATCGATCACATGATCAATGAAATCATATGATTAATGTGTATCAAGATCATATATTATTTATTTTGGCTAATTTTATAATTAGTTAACTATTTTTACTTATGCTCAAAACATCAGCCCAAACATTTTCACATATACTGACACTCATCTTTCTCTCCAAATAAAAATTATAACTAAGATGGAAACACTCATCTTTTTTCAAATGATGAGGGTCATCGTCTTCAACAAAGTATAATCAATGGATTGACCAAACCGACGGATAACAACTGACATTCCCTATTCATAATCAAGATAGGGCACATTAATTTTTCTAGGTGTATTAGTCCTGTTATTGAAGTACATAACTAATTAATATGACCCCGCAAAATCATAGGCAACCCAAAATGCCGTACCAATAACAAAAACAGACTGATCACTACCGATACAACCAATTATGATACCGAATCCTTCAAAGAATTAAACAATTCATGATTATTAAAGTCAAGTACCGCCAAGGAGAGATATTCAAGTGTACAGTGTTCTTAAAATTGTACATCATCATAACATACAGTTAATAAATGGGTATTAGTATTATGGAAAAGTAAATATTTAGGATTAGTATGGGCTGTCATATTTTGATAATTGGAGTGCAGAATGATAAACATAGGAGTCTTTAAGAGATAATACCATCATTTCTTCAGGCAAGTCTTTTGAGTATTTCTGACCAGATTTCTTCAGGCAAGTGAATGGCATCTTGTTCTCTTTCAACAAGTTTATCTTCAGACACTCGATCAGAAGGCCAGGAGGAGGCTGTTGCATTATATATAACAATGGAGTTTGGAGCATGTGTTAATTTTCTTAGCTCAATTTTGAAATAATAAACAATTCATATATGCGTGGAATGACCCAAGTTTAATACAGTAAATAGAGTGATGATAGCTTGACAATTAAAAGGGAGTACTATATAAGAAAAATTTCTTGCTACACCTACGTAAAAGATATTTGGAGAACAAAATGAACTTTCCGTCAGGTTCATCAGGGAATTTCAGTCCGTCTACATTTCTCTTTCTTTGTGATTGTCTTGACAGAATTCGTTCCAGTTGTCACTAACGGCTAAACAAAATGAACAATATGCTACTAAGGCCTACCTCGACGAGATGCCCAATTGTCAGTAGGAAACCATTATGCACTCTAGCACTTCATTGTAACCAATGCAATAGATTGTTGGTTTAGGAGTAAGCATAGAACCTGTCTTGTAGTTGATAGGCAGCAGTTGAGAATTTAAGTCTGCAGCCATGATCTTCATTCATAACATTACACAGACGACAAGTTGACGAATGTCAATTACCAAACCGAGCAAGTCCATCCGCTGTTAAAAGTCTTCCGTTGATTCAACAATTGAAGTTTCACCAAAGAATACAGCCTAACTTGATCTTAGTGTAGCTTGAGTTTCTTTGTTCCAATTGTCAATGACCGAATAACAAGAGAACACCACAAACATATAATTAAGTAAAATAACGACAGAAAAGATGAAAATTGTTTCGCATAAATCAGAAACACGAAATACATGGATGGAAAATGTAAGCAAAACGAGACTCTCCTGAAAAGGATATACACCAAAAGTTGGTACAACCCCATCATAGCCAGCCAAATCACTTACTACATGATTTTTTAGATTATACGAAATCAATTTATTCGCTCCTTCAAGTATCACCTCGCCATTGTTCCTTATACCGGAGACTTCCGCCGTTATTTAAAAGTTTGAGAAATACTCGTCTTTTTCTCCCACAGATACTCATTCATTGGACCGTCTTTCAATACCCACATGTCAAAAGCATATACTATTTGGTCCTTAATAGAGTAAGCAATAGATTGACCATATGGATGAATAATATGTTGAATATCAAGATATTTTCAGGCCCAGTAAGAATCACTTTTTACGATCAACAAGCATATACAAGCATATTAGGCCATATGCTTGTGCATTCCAGAAGGGTCTCTTGATCAAAGGAGGAAGATTTCTAAGTGTACAATATTCTCGAAATTGTATATCATCGTAACTTTTGTTAAGTTTTTATTAACACCCGCATTCTCAAAAAATAGGTATCGAGAATGATGATCATGGGTTGTATATCTGATGTGATTCAAGTGAAGGTTAACAAACATTGGATTTTTTACCAGATAATACCATGATTTTTGGACGGATCTGCAACGCAAGGTATATTTGACAGGCAGCCTTAAAAAATATCAGTTGATTTCTTCTGGTAACTCATTAATCTTCTCGCACTCTCTGGCAACGTAGAATCACCGCTGCACTCTGTTATAACGGCACTCAGAGTTTGATTTATATTCTACTGTTATATGTTTTACATTATCGGTTTAATTTGTTATATCTTACTGTAAATCTTATTATGCAATTAATTTAACTCATAAGTAAAAATGTAGATTAAATAATTTGGTATTATTACCAATTTAACATAAAATATATTTGTAAGATTTCCGGGCAGAGGAAAGAAAGTAATGCAAAGGCAATGCATGACTTGTAGATGCAAAGGAAACTGAAAATAGAATAAAATTAAAATTGAAATAAAATCACGAGGATGAATCTGTCCGAATTGTCACTTACAACAACACAGAACTTCATCATGGGTTGTTATCATGTTGTGATAGTTTGTGTGGAGTGCGATGAAAATAGGAGTTTTTATGAGATCATACCATGATTTTTGGACAGGTCTGCAACGCAAGACATATTTTACAGGGAGTCTTTTGAGAATCTCAGCTGGAATTTGTTCTGGGAAGTTGGAGGGCATGTTCTTATGCTTTGAGCAACTCATCTTTGTGTTCTTTATGTGCTTTGAGGAGCTCATCTCTGAGATCTCTGAGAACCTTATGGTATTAGGTGTGCTTTTCTTTTTTATCGGAGTAGGTAAGAAATAAAAATAGTAGCTAAATGTAGTAAATGTCAAATTCATGTTTATGAAGAAATAAGAATAGGAGCTAAATGTAGTAAATATCAAATTCATGTTTATGCCATTCACCTTTTCTTCAATAACCTCTTACTCCCTCATCTTTATGATAATGGAATCACACCCCTATACTTTTGCATTTTGTAACATGAAACCCTTTTCAGATTAGAAAAAAATAATCAGAATCTCATTTAGGGCTTGATGCTCCTAAGATGCCCTCGGGTAACTATACTAGTTTAAAAGAGTTTCTGGGTCTGTTAAAGGACTTTGTGCTTCTCATACAACTATGCTGATGGAGTTTTCTATTAGTGAATACTGTAGTGAGCAACTGCATTTCTTAAAGAAATTGATGGTGACAACATCACAGCAGAGTGGCTCGCCATGGTGTCAAGCCAAGTACTATGGCCCTATGGGGACAGAATGCGACTAGGAATGTTTTAGTTGTCATGTACACAAGCTGCAGTAATGCCCGGCCTATATAGGTTTAAAATGGGCTTTGTATTTTTTGACAAAATCTCTTCCGCTCGACCCAATAAATAACTTACTGGCCCAACTCATATGTGTAAAATGCGCCTTGAACTAATTTTAATAAACTTCATGTTTTAATTATTATTAAACAATCACATTATTGATTTAAAAAGATACCTATTAAGTATTAAGGAATAATATTAAATATAAAAATATTAAAATGTGACTTGAAATATTTTTATAAATTTATCTAATTATCTTAAATGTGAGGGTGGAATTCGGAGTCAAATGATTACATGATCAAGGAAATCATATGATTCATGTGTATCAAGATCATATGTTGTTTAGTTTGGCTAATATTAGTTCACTATTGTTCCTTATACTCAAGACATCAGCCCAAACATTTTCAAATAAACTAACACTCATCTTTCTCTCCCAATAAAATTCTTCTATCACACCGTCTTTCAATACCCAAATGTCCAAATGGCGAGGGTCATCGTCCTTAACAAAGTAAGCAATAGATTGACCAGATTGACGAAAACAGGATCATCAAATTGACGTTTCTGATCCATCATCGATATATGCACATTAATTTATCCCGATCTATTTTCCCTCCTATCTAAGTACATAACTAATTAATACGACCCCGCAAAATCATAGGCAACTGAAAATGCCGTACGACCAACAAAAACAGATTGATAACTATCGATACAACCAAGTATAATACCGTCTAGATGAAAATCCTTCCAAGAATTAATATTTAAACTATAAACAGTAATCATAACCTCCTGGACATGTTCGTAGGGGTCAGGTGGGTCAGGGTCAGAGAGATCAGGTAATTCCGGTCAAAGTCTGACAACATGTATCGCAACATAATCATTAACTTCCAGTAAATACCCAAAAGCTAAAGCCTTCCACTCAATCTCTTCGAAAGTAAATCTTAAAAGAGGTGAATCTGGAAGAGTTGCATTTCTGAACAAGCGGATTCCATAGATACTGATTATCAAAGTCAAGCAAATTAAACCATTGGATAATGCATACCATTCGTGATTATTAAAGTCAAGTACTGTCACGTAGAGATATTCAAGTGTACATCATCAGAATATAGGGTTAATAAATGGTTATTAATATTATGGGAAGTAAATATTTAAGAGATAATACCATGATTTTAGACATACCTTAACAGAAAGTCTTTTGATATTTTCAGACAAGATTCCTTCAGGGAAGTCGTAGGATGGCATCTTCCCCCGTTGATGCACAAATAATGACATCCGCATCTTCATAAAAAATTGAAGAAATCTACCAAATACCTATTGCGATAATAAGGCTCCCAACTTACTAACATTTTGTTTAATTATATTAAACAATATTAAACCAAAGTCTCCTCAAAAAGCGTGATGATAGGAGGTGGTTTGGAGCCCTCCTCGTAATTTGAATATGGAGTCGAACGATCACATGAATCAATGAAATCATATAATCTTGATTCAAGATTATATGAATCAAACTGTTTGTTTTTTCTAATATGGGAACCATTATTCCCTGTGCCCAAGGCATCAACCCAAAAATTATCATATGTACTAACACTCATCTTTTTCTCCCAACCAAACTCCATAGATAAATGGTGGAATAGTGAATACAGGTTTTCAATATAACAACGAAGACACACAAATCAGACCACTCGATAATTCATACATGCATGATTATTGAAGTCAAGTGAATATAGTGTAAAGTATACTTGACATTGTTTATCATATTATCAAATATAGCAGTCTTTGAGAGATATCACCATACTTAACACGAAGTCTTTTTAAGATAATACAGATACTTGAAAATTTAATCAATTAACTATGCTAAAATGCGTCAATTGGATTATCGAGTAATAATAATATATATTTTTAATGATAATGTACTCATAATGAATTTATGGAGTTCATTATTTAGTTTAATTTGACTGAAACTCGTGAAAAAAATATCCCGAACCCGCACTCATGCTTCCTAGCTCCCAACCAAACTCCATAGGTAAATGGCTGAATAGTATTCACGTTTTTAATATAACACCGAAGACACACAAACCACACCACTCGATAATTCATACATGCATATTTATTAAAGTCAAGTGAATATAGTGTACAGTATTCTTGGCATTGTTTATCATCAAAACATACAACTAATAAATGGGTACCATATTAGTAAACATAGCAGGCTTTGAGAGATATTACCATGATTTTAGACATACTCAACACTAAGTCTTTTAAAGAGATGGCATCTTGTTTTGCTTCAACAGTCTCATCTTCAGACACTCAATCAGAAGACGTAAAGGAAGCTGCTGCAATTAGGGTTTAATTTTTTTCTTTTTCTGAGTTTCCCTTTAGAGTCATAAAATTGGAGTTTTTTTTAGTGTTTGAGTTATATTGTTTTAAAACATCATAAATGTAATTTTTTTTCTAACTATTGTAACTTTCAAATGACATATTTTCCTTGAAATTCGTGATTTTTTTATGAAAGAAATTCGAATCCACAATTCAATAAAGTTTTAGTATTTATTATAGCTATTAAATCAGTTTCAAATTATGACTCATCTAAGATTCATTTACGAAAGGATATTATATAAACGTTTTGAATTTTCGCATCTGAGAAGTATTTAAGAAAGAATATTAATAGTGGCTTCTAAGTTATATAAAAAATTATTTATTTCATATAAATTTATTTTTAGATGATAGGAGAAATGTATAAAAAATGGTTAAAGTATTAACCAACAATATTCACAAACTCCAAAAAAGAAGGCCTTTGGTCTATTGTAAAATAAGAAAAGATAAAAATAAGAATTTTATTTTAAATGATTTAGCTTTTGTAATTGGAGAGAGAGAGTTTTAATCAATCATCTTTGCTAATTCATTTAAATTGAAGTTTTCCCACTCAAAAAAAACTTCATTATTAACACGATGTCTTTTGAAGATAATACAGATACTTGAAAATGTAATCAATGAACTATGCTAAAATGCATCAATTGGATTATAATAATATATATTTTTAATGATAATGTACTCATAATAAACTTATGTAGTTTATTATTTAGTTTAATTTGACTGAAACTCGTGAAAAATATATCCCGTACCCGATCGAATCCCCATCTTTTTAGATATTCCGAATTCCCATATCCCCGTATCACGCACCCCCGCACCCGCACTCATGCTTCCTAGCTCCCAACCAAACTTCATAGGTAAATGGCGAAATAGTATTCAGGTTTTCAATATAACACCGAAGACACACAAACCAGACCACTCAATAATTCATACATGCATGATTATTGAAGTCAAGTGAATATAGTGTACAGTCCTCTTGACATTGTTTATCATCAAAACATACAACTAATAAATGGGTACCATATTAGCAAACATAGCCGTCTTTGAGAGATATTACCATGATTTTAGACATACTCAACACGAAGTCTTTTGAAGATGGCATCTTGTTCTGCTTCAAAAGTCTCATCTTCAGACACTCAATGCTCATCTTCCGACACTCAATGAGAAGACCTGAACGAAGCTGCTCCAATTAGGGTTTAATTTTTTCTATTTCTGAGTTTCCCTTTGGAGTCATAAAATTGGAGTTTTTTTTAGTGTTAGAGTTATATTGTTCTAAAGCATCATAAATGTAATTTTTTGGTAACTATTGTAACTTTCAAAGGACATATTTTCCTCAAAATTTGTGATTTTTTTATGAAAGAAATTCGAATTCATAATTCAATAAAGTTTTAGTATTTATTATAGCTATTAAATCAGTTTTAAATTATGACTCATCTAAGATTCATTTACGAAAGGATATTATATAAAAGTTTTGAATTTTCGCATCTGAGAAGTATTTAAGAAAGAATATTAATAGTGGCTTCTAAGTTATATAAAAAATTATTTATTTCATATAAATTTATTTTTAGATGATAGGAGAAACGTATAAAAGAATGGCTAAACTATTAACCAACAATATTCACAAACTCCAAAAAAGAAGGCCTTCGGTCTATTGTAAAATAAGAAAAGATAAAAATAAGAATTTTATTTTAAATGATTTATCTTTTGTAATTGGAGAGAGAGAGAGAGTTTTAATCAATCATCTTTGCTAATTCATTTAAATTGAAGTTTTCCCACTAAAAAAACTTCATTAACCACCATGAGTGTATGGGCAGCAGAACTATCTCTTTCTATATCCATTTAACTTTGGCAATGATATAAGGTTTAGCAATAAGACCTGTAATCTGATACATAGCAGCTGAAAAATCACGGTTAAGGGAAGATAACAAACAACAGGTAAGATTCCCCATTTGGGATGCCTTATAAGTTAAAAAATTTATATGTATTTTTTAACTTTTAAGTAACTTATAAGAGATGATAAACCTAGTTAAATCAGGGCTAAATCAGGGCTAAATCAGAATTGCTTTTTGAATTGCCCGATTTTGCATCAAGAATATCAATGAAAGCGAAAATGCAATAACAAATGCTAGCTACCCTACTAAAAGGGCATGAGAATTTTTGGGTAGGTTCAACAGGAAATTTAAGTCTGTCATTGTCCTTACAATTCCTTTCCACTTGTCATTGACGGCTAAAAAAAAAAATTACGACATACAAGGCATACAACGATGGAACTTATTAAGTAGAACCATAAGCAAAACCATGGCATGACGACATTTTTATTACTCATAACCATGAAAAAAGACAGTTAATCATGTTAGTCGGAACCATCAAGAGGACATCTAAACTGTATAGTTTCAAACTAGATTCTTGCCTAATACATTGCAGTTTACAAGGACCTGAACATTTAATAGCAGCTACTCAGGAGCTTACTAAATGCAAAGATGCAACTCCTATGAGAATTGGACATTCAACACAAAGAATCAGAAAACTAATTAAGTTGAAGGATACAAATTAGTAGGTACATACCAAGTCAAATGCATGATTGCAATATTCTTCACATTGTGGGTCATCAAAACGTACTGTTAATTCATGGGTATCAAATTATGGAAAAGTAGATATTTAGGGTTTATATGGGATGTGAGTTTTTGATAATTAGAGTGGAGAGAGATAAACATAGGAGTTCTTACAAGAGAATACCATGATTTTTGGAAAGCTCCACAACGTAAAACATCCTTAAGCCGAAGTCTTTTGAGTATCTCCGACATAAGCTGTTGGGGAAGGTACTTGTGTTTTGACAAGCTCATTTCTACTCAATTTGACTTAAGAAGGCTGATAATAGGATTTAGGGGTGTTGGTTTTCAGGTTATAACTATTCACGTAACGGGTTGGGCTTGATAAACTTATTAATTTTGTTATGCTGTTTTTTGTCTATGTAATTTTGTTGAACCTAAAATATTATTTTATGATACTAGTTTAAATCTATTTTTTTTTAATTCGGACATATTATAATTTTAAAATATTTATATAAATATATAATAATTATAAAGTTATAATTAAAATTATTGTATAAACATGGAGTCGTAGTTTAGTAGGCTAAATAGGTTATGTTTAGTAGTTTAGTAGGCTAAATAATTTTGAAGATAATACAGATACTTGAAAATGTAATCAATGAACTATGCTAAAATGCATCAATTGGATTATAATAATATATATTTTTAATGATAATGTACTCATAATAAACTTATGTAGTTTATTATTTAGTTTAATTTGACTGAAACTCGTGAAAAATATATCCCGTACCCGATCGAATCCCCATCTTTTTAGATATTCCGAATTCCCATATCCCCGTATCACGCACCCCCGCACCCGCACTCATGCTTCCTAGCTCCCAACCAAACTTCATAGGTAAATGGCGAAATAGTATTCAGGTTTTCAATATAACACCGAAGACACACAAACCAGACCACTCAATAATTCATACATGCATGATTATTGAAGTCAAGTGAATATAGTGTACAGTCCTCTTGACATTGTTTATCATCAAAACATACAACTAATAAATGGGTACCATATTAGCAAACATAGCCGTCTTTGAGAGATATTACCATGATTTTAGACATACTCAACACGAAGTCTTTTGAAGATGGCATCTTGTTCTGCTTCAAAAGTCTCATCTTCAGACACTCAATGCTCATCTTCCGACACTCAATGAGAAGACCTGAACGAAGCTGCTCCAATTAGGGTTTAATTTTTTCTATTTCTGAGTTTCCCTTTGGAGTCATAAAATTGGAGTTTTTTTTAGTGTTAGAGTTATATTGTTCTAAAGCATCATAAATGTAATTTTTTGGTAACTATTGTAACTTTCAAAGGACATATTTTCCTCAAAATTTGTGATTTTTTTATGAAAGAAATTCGAATTCATAATTCAATAAAGTTTTAGTATTTATTATAGCTATTAAATCAGTTTTAAATTATGACTCATCTAAGATTCATTTACGAAAGGATATTATATAAAAGTTTTGAATTTTCGCATCTGAGAAGTATTTAAGAAAGAATATTAATAGTGGCTTCTAAGTTATATAAAAAATTATTTATTTCATATAAATTTATTTTTAGATGATAGGAGAAACGTATAAAAGAATGGCTAAACTATTAACCAACAATATTCACAAACTCCAAAAAAGAAGGCCTTCGGTCTATTGTAAAATAAGAAAAGATAAAAATAAGAATTTTATTTTAAATGATTTATCTTTTGTAATTGGAGAGAGAGAGAGAGTTTTAATCAATCATCTTTGCTAATTCATTTAAATTGAAGTTTTCCCACTAAAAAAACTTCATTAACCACCATGAGTGTATGGGCAGCAGAACTATCTCTTTCTATATCCATTTAACTTTGGCAATGATATAAGGTTTAGCAATAAGACTTGTAATCTGATACATAGCAGCTGAAAAATCACGGTTAAGGGAAGATAACAAACAACAGGTAAGATTCCCCATTTGGGATGCCTTATAAGTTAAAAAATTTATATGTATTTTTTAACTTTTAAGTAACTTATAAGAGATGATAAACCTAGTTAAATCAGGGCTAAATCAGGGCTAAATCAGAATTGCTTTTTGAATTGCCCGATTTTGCATCAAGAATATCAATGAAAGCGAAAATGCAATAACAAATGCTAGCTACCCTACTAAAAGGGCATGAGAATTTTTGGGTAGGTTCAACAGGAAATTTAAGTCTGTCATTGTCCTTACAATTCCTTTCCACTTGTCATTGACGGCTAAAAAAAAAAATTACGACATACAAGGCATACAACGATGGAACTTATTAAGTAGAACCATAAGCAAAACCATGGCATGACGACATTTTTATTACTCATAACCATGAAAAAAGACAGTTAATCATGTTAGTCGGAACCATCAAGAGGACATCTAAACTGTATAGTTTCAAACTAGATTCTTGCCTAATACATTGCAGTTTACAAGGACCTGAACATTTAATAGCAGCTACTCAGGAGCTTACTAAATGCAAAGATGCAACTCCTATGAGAATTGGACATTCAACACAAAGAATCAGAAAACTAATTAAGTTGAAGGATACAAATTAGTAGGTACATACCAAGTCAAATGCATGATTGCAATATTCTTCACATTGTGGGTCATCAAAACGTACTGTTAATTCATGGGTATCAAATTATGGAAAAGTAGATATTTAGGGTTTATATGGGATGTGAGTTTTTGATAATTAGAGTGGAGAGAGATAAACATAGGAGTTCTTACAAGAGAATACCATGATTTTTGGAAAGCTCCACAACGTAAAACATCCTTAAGCCGAAGTCTTTTGAGTATCTCCGACATAAGCTGTTGGGGAAGGTACTTGTGTTTTGACAAGCTCATTTCTACTCAATTTGACTTAAGAAGGCTGATAATAGGATTTAGGGGTGTTGGTTTTCAGGTTATAACTATTCACGTAACGGGTTGGGCTTGATAAACTTATTAATTTTGTTATGCTGTTTTTTGTCTATGTAATTTTGTTGAACCTAAAATATTATTTTATGATACTAGTTTAAATCTATTTTTTTTTAATTCGGACATATTATAATTTTAAAATATTTATATAAATATATAATAATTATAAAGTTATAATTAAAATTATTGTATAAACATGGAGTCGTAGTTTAGTAGGCTAAATAGGTTATGTTTAGTAGTCTAATAATTTAGTATTTTAGCAGATATATAACACTATTTATAATTTTTAATAAATAAAATGAGGGAATAACTGTTGAACCAAATTATACGTCATTCCAGTTATTATAGTAGACTAGATTAAATCCCGTGCAATGCACATGTTCTATTAATATTTAAATAAATTCTAAATTTTATTTATCCAATCATATATTAATTTTAATATATTTATATAAATATATATATTAATTATAGATTTATAATAAAAATAATAAAAGAATTAGGAAGGAGCTGTGATCGTAGTTTTGTAGGATAAGTTTTTGTTGTAGTTTAGCGGGATAAGTAGACTATATCTAATAACTTAGCAATTTAGTAGTTTAGCATGTGTATAACACTATTTATTTTTATTTTTAATAACCAAAATAAGGGGATAAGTGTTGAACTAAAATATACTCCATTCCGGTTATTATATTCTATATACTAGCTTAAATCCCATCCAATGCAGGTTCCCGTTATTATTTAAATTTTTTATTTATCCCTTCATTTTATAATTATAAAATATTTTTATAAATATATAATAATTATAAATTAATAATAAAAATTATAGGATAACATGTGATCGTAGTTTAGTAGGATAAGTAGATTATGTCCGGTAGTTTAAGAATTTAGTAGTTTAGCGGATATATACCACCATTTATTTATTTTTTAATAATAGGATAATTTATGATCATTGTTTAGTAGTATAAGTACTTTTAAGTCTAGTAGTTTAACAATTTAGTAGTTTAGCGGATATATAACACTGTTTATTTACTTTTTTAATAACTAAAATTAGGGAATAACCGTTGAACCAAATTATACTTCATTCCGGTCATTATAGTATAGTATAGATAGTATAGATTTTTAATTTTGATTTGGTACGAGAGTACTTAAAACCATTTTCTAATTTATATATTTTTTGTTTTTTTTATAAAAAGCAGTAAATTTGAGTTTATTAAAATTATGGAAATGATACAAATATTCGAAATTATTTTATATTTTCGGTGTAAGAACATCAAATGAAGGAATATGAACATACTCGGTGTCATATGACGTATATATTTGGGTTAGTATACGTTCAAACATAGAGTTATACGATATCAATATATTATATATGAAACAATTAATTATTATTTTTTAAAAAAAATTATATATATATATATATATTATAGAATCTAGTGATTCAATACAAACCAATATATATACAAACTATACAATGACCTATTACTAATTGATATATATATAATTAGTAATTATATAATAATCCACTTATATATTTTTGACGGTGGCACCACTCATGTAATTTTGTGATATCCACTAAATTATTAACATATTATTTACTGTTATATTTAGTGATTTTGAGTATGTAAATTAGTGATTTACAGAGATTTTCAATATATATTTTAATTTAGTTTGTATTGAAGGAGGACTATATATATATAGATATATATGTTGATATTTTATCTTGGTTCACATATATTTTGTGTATTTTTGTGTATACAAACATTTCCTATACTTTCATGGCAGTTTCATTTTCTTTTCGTGTTATATATAATATTTGGATTTCAGGAATCAATATTGAGTATAAATTCACTACTAGAAATATGGCATCAGACATCGATTCAGAACCGATGTTAAAATAAATCTGAACCGATGTCTTCGCGTGTGATGTTAAATGTCATCAGCCTTTGACATCGGTTAACAACCGATGTGTATTACACTGCTATACATCAGTTTTAAGATTAAATGTGATGTCTTTGTAACAAATTTCAGCTTATATTACAGGATTTTTAGGTGAATATGAGTATATTATGAAGTATTTATCCATTAAAACATGAAACCTACAAGCTCTAAAAGCCATTTATTAAAAATCTTTCGAACAAACCAATGTGAATGCTAGATCAGACATCGGTTAGTTTAAATGACTGATGTGAAATGTGGGATCACACATCGGCTAGTTTAAACAACCGATGTGAAATGTTGGATCAGACATCGGTTAGTTTAAAACACCGATGTGAAATGCTGGATAAGACATGGGTTTACTTTTCGAAAATGATGTTAAATCTTGTTGTTTAACATCAGCCTGTTTCTCTAACCTATGTTTACTCTTTAATATTGTAAAATTTAAGACATCCGCTTTTGAAAAATTCAATGTTATTTGGCTTAAAATACATTGAGTTTCTTTTCAGAACCGATGTCAAATGACTATTTCACATTGGTTTTTGTAGTTCTTTTTCGTTTAATATTATTTTACCTGATGTCTTTTGTTCATTTTTTATATCGATTTACATTTATCATTGTGATGTTAATGTACTATAAATTGCATACCATCCTGGTACCATTTATTGCACAGGGAACCAATTGCATTTACAACCAGAAAAATACCAAACAATGCAACATCCCAACAAAAAACTTCCAACAGAAACATAAAGCTACATTGATACCAACTTTCTTAACATTCAATTCAACAAGCTCAATTTGGACATACATTCCAAGTCTAAAATAAACATCCCAACCAAAAATAATAAAACCCAAATTCACTATTTATTACATCCAACATTCTAAATATATTTGACTAGTTAATATGTACCAATATTGTCAAATTTCGACAATTCCAAACATAAATCAGAATGATGGATGTAATTTTCACCAAACCTCCGATAACCACCAACCACCAGCAAAACACAACATCAAGATCACTTAGTTCAGAGGAAAGCTATATATAGATACTTAGCAATTTAAACCCTTAATCAGATAGCAGTTTTACACCTTTTCTTGGATAAATTCAAGCACCTCCATCCGCACCTCATCCAGCTCCTGCCTTGTGTAGGACTTTCGAGTTTTGGCTGCCCACTAAATAACACAAGTAAAAATTAGCATTACTGACAGAGGCTTTATATTCAAAGTTTGCTCGCTCTCAACTATGCATTTCTCATTTTTTCTAAAATGGTTTGATGCATTTGTTTTAGTCCATGCTAACTATTTATAAATCATAATGATAACAACCAGAATATTATTAACCAGAATTACCATATGTATAGTTAAATATAAACAGAACCAATATATAACATATATAGCTTATCCATAATCTTAAATTATGTATAAATATAACTGAATACTGACAGCATATAAGAACAGGACCTTTACTATACTTAACAGTAATTTTCTTCGTCAATCCAAAACCGTACCCTCAGTTTTCAAGGTTTCATATATACATAGGAATTTAGGATAAGTCCCATCCATACTGTCATCCATCCATACCTCCATCAGCTAATAGTTATCTATCACTATTATAATAATAAAAACAAGATCCATATGGAAATCACAACCACTAAGCCATCCATTCAATATATTTTAAATTATATAAAATATTTATAGAAACAACACTCATATTTCATCTGTTTCAAAAAACTGCACAAAAAATTTCTACATGCCATATATTATAAATGATTTGCATATATACCTTGGTAGTAAAAGATAGTTCTTTATCAGCAATGATATATTTCTATGTATCGCATTATAACATAACCACATTCATCCCCTCCTGGTTATTTGGGAGATCCCTGTTACAATATAAATATAAGTTAACTCTAGAAATTACTTAAAATTACAAACTGATAAAAAAATTTAAAATACAAAAAACTTACAAGAAGATTCTTTATCTGAGGAGCTTTATTCCCGTTCCAGTTTGAGAATTGTAGGATTTCATCGCTCTACATTACAGAACAAAAATAATATACATGATTATTTTTTGAAAGGGGGAATATTTACTATATATATAGTAAATAGAAATATATTACTCTGTTAATGATTTTCCAACTCATCAAAATGTGTTGGATATGGCAGAGGGTTCATAATATAAATGTCGCCATCCCAAACTACAACCAAAATTGAGTGACAACCATGTTTATAAAAAAGAAAAATACAAGTCATAAATTTTAAAAAGAACTACCTAAATATATTAATTTGTAAAAGCATGCCTAAATTAAAAATACTTACTTATGATTATAGTAAATGTAGGGACTACTCTCTTTCAACCGATTAACAAAATAAGAACGAAAAGAATTGTTCAACGTAAATGTAGCTCCTTGATCGAAAAATCCATATAAGACCACATCATCATTCTTCCTCTCAATCTTAATCAGTCTTTGCAAGAGCCTACCAGGGAGTGAATTACATTACTTATAACATCCATATAAAATATAAATATTGTATATATAACTATAAAAAAAGTAACTTATGCCATATAAGATGATATTGCAGCTTGGCCAATCATATCGAACTCCAACAATGCTTTCACATTTTCATGCAAGATATAAATTATTTTTTCAGTTCCAAACACGTCAGAATCATAGGAAATCGGTATTGACTCCCCAATGGCTTTTACGAAGACTACAACATGTTTGTATAACACCTTGTACTGCTTTGACATCTGTTAAAAAAGAGAAAAATGTTTGAACTCCCTTAAAATATAGAATTGCAAAGCCACATAGATATAGGTTCTTACTTCTTCTTCTCGCAAACCAATATACCCCTTCCTTGACAAGCGATGATGATTTTTCCGTTTACCCACTCTATTGCTCTGTAACTTACATTGTTCCTACACCAAAACAAATTTTAAAATTAATAAATATTATTTATCCAAAATTTATTTAATCATTTAGCAAGTAAAATGGCAATCCTGTATATTATATTAGTAGAATATATTCATTCCAGCCATTTGGGGCTCGTCCTATCTGCAACAAATTTCTTCCAAGGTTCTTTACCAATAAAGGCATAATTCTTCAGAGGCTTCATCAATTTCTTCTTTTTTCCAATAAATGGTATCACATATTTTGAAGTTAAATGAGCTTTAAACTGCCTTCATTTTTCACCTGCCAACTGTAGCACAAACTTCTCACTTTCTGAGGCAATTTTGAATGTGTCCTAAAGAGCAGCGCATTAAAGCATACAATATAAATAAGCCACATAATTTACAGTCATAATTTAAATAAAATGAAGAAGTCAACAAGGGATATAATTTACCTAGACATCATCCCGTAATTTTGCTTTTAAATCACAATCCACTTTTGGCCAGTTTTCAGTGTCGATTGAAATCATTGTCCTTGCGAGCATTCCTATGTAAGACTATAAAGTAGGCCTGGTATTTCTGATGGAAACTCCAAATTCATTGTATCTAACTTTAAATTTGTTTTCCCGAGCTTTCTTCACCACTACTTTGTGAAGTGCTGAAACACCACGCGCACCTCCTAGCCTCTTTTTTGTAGATTCAGAAGTGGTCATTGTTTCTTCACAACTACTTTGAGTTTGATGTTGTGGAGGGACTTGAACCAACTTATCATTACAAGTCTCTGTAGTTTTGACATCGGGAACCATCTCATCCTCAACCTTTTTAGAGTTATTTTTCCCGTGACTTTCTTCAAAAATTACTTTCTTGGCTTTTTGCTTATTTACCATTTTGCTCTGAATAAAATTGAACATAAAGCCATCAATAAAAGCATAATTACAATTAAAGAAAAAAATAATGCCATCAGTCATTACAACTAAAGAAAATAATTATAATAAAATTGAACATAAGTTTTGCTCCATTTCTATTTACTGAATGAAGCATTTTATACAAGTACAATTAAACAATGCAAAACAATTAAAGATAAAACAATGCCATCAATCAGTAATTATGGATGAATTATTTATATGATTATAACACTGCAAAAAAAAAGAAAAAAGAACAATTAAATAATGTATTTTACACATTATAACACAATTAAAGGCAAATATATATGGTTCATTCAGTCATCGAAATTCCCAATAAGATATATATTTTACACACAATAATAAAATTATTTGACCAATAATAAAAGACTACATAATACATAAAGCTACATCATCAGTCAGTAACGACATTAGATGTAGGGGTTTTAGTAGCAGCATTTTAAATCCAAATTCCCTCAACATTAGGTCTAGCAGTATGAGCGACATCATCAGTAGTGACATCAGTTGCGGGGATTTCATTGCAAAATGGGGATGTTCCATGGTCGTCTCCTAAGTCATCTTCATTATACAATTCATGGTAGTCTCGAGTTATGGAGGACAATACAACAGACCAGGTAGCATCAACGGGATCTTCAAGGTAAAATACTTGCTTGACTTGGTCAACAAAAATATATTTATCTTTTTTGTGACTTTGTCGACTAAAATCCAAAAGTGTGAACCCAAGATCATCAAACCTTATTCCTTATCATTACTTGCCCATTTACACATGAACAAGGGAGCCTTGAATGTATGATAGTCTAATTCCCATATATCTAGTATGATACCGTAAAATGTCAAATTACCTTCTACAGGGTTCAAGTCCTTGGCACTAGACACTCGGACCGCTTTAGCAATGACAGACACCCCGTTATTTGAACAATGCGTATGTCATCTTGTTCCTTTGTAAAATATCGCACTCCGTTCACTAGATAACCTTGATAAGTTAGTACTGAAAATGATGACTTGGCAGAGAGCCATCTTATCGTTTCTGAAACACCTTTGTTCTTCTCCCTTAGTTCATCATTCACCTACAAATATGATAATAAATTTTAAATCCTAAATAGCTAATAGTCGTCATTACACTCCAGATCAAAGAACCTAATAGAACACTGACTTCGTTTTGAAACCAATCAGCAAAGAGCCGATTGTGCTCTCTCATGAGCCAATGTAAGCTTTTCCTTTTCCCTCAGTGAATTTCTTCAAGATATTCCTTATGCATTCTGAAAAATGCATATGGAATGATATATTTAAAACACATTACAAGACTAATTACTGGATAATGAGGAATTTAAAACAACAAAGTGAATAAACTCATATAATGTATAGAAACACATCGGCGTTGTTTAGAAGGACATGTAGATGTGCTTCATCTCGCTCCTTCTCTTCTACTGATTTTATTATCACAACGGATAATGGACCAGATTTCTTATTATATTGGTCCTTTAGAAGACCGACAGTGGAGTAATTATGACTAAGAAACTTGGTGCAAAATTCTACGGACTCTTCTCAAAGGTAACTCTCTGCCATACAACCTTCGGGATAATAAAGGTTTCGAACATAACCCTTTAGTACTTTATTAAACCATTCAAACGCATACATTCACCTATTAAATACTGGTTCGCACAAGCGTAGTTCCTGAACCAAGTGGACTACTATATGTATCATTACATCAAAAAATGACACATGGAAATCCTTTTCTAGATCGCACAAGGTCAGTATAATATCTGACTGCAGCTTATCCAGTTTTAACACATCTACTACTTTGTTGCATAAAGTATTAAAAAAGAAACACAATCTAATAATTATGACCCTAACATGATTCGGAAGAACGGAGTATATTGTAACCGGGAGTAATTGTTGGAGAAAGATGTAGAAATCATGTGACTTCAGCCCGTAAATATTCAAATCATGCATGTAAACATAATTTTTGATGCTCGATGCATGTCCGTATGGAAGTTTCATCGACAATAATGATGACAATAATGTCTTTTATTCTGCCTTTGAAAAAGTAATGAGAGAAGGAGGCAACTATTAAAGACAACTATATTCGACTTATATCGAATCTGACTCGGTTGTGACCATTTCTCTTACATCTTTAAACCAGACACCTCCCTGGCATGCTATTGCGTTAACCGAAAATATAAGAATTCTTGCTTCCATGTTAAATTAAAGCTCTACTTTTGTTTCTAATCTTTGTAATGCTCCGGCACATTGGATTGTTAAGAAAGCTTTGTATTTAATATTATGTTTAGATTTTAATAAATGTGATATTTCCTCCCTAGTGATGTGTGACATGTTATAATGTTGTTATTTCCGGGATGGTTTTTCCAACCCTATACCTGTCAAAAAAGAAAAAGAAAAGTATGCCGACAGTCAAGCCATGAACTAGTCGGTATATGTTTATAATATTAATAATTTATTTCTATTTTAAATTATATATTCATACTCATAATCAAAATTTTAGATTTTTTTTAAAATTATAAGTAATAATTACCTTATACCTCACCAATTTATAAATATAATTTTTAAAATAACTAAATAACTTATAATAAATATGGGTCGCACTCTAGTGAGAACTTCTTAAAAGGAAAACTGTGAGAACGAGTGATTTTGTAGTGAAAAATTGCGATTATTTGAAATACTGAAATTTCAAATTTTCTAAATTAGTGATTTTGTGCAAACCAAAAAAATTATATTTTATAAAATCATCAATTTTAACTACGAAAATCATCACTTCTCAAACTTGTGCAAAATCCTAATAAATAATTTACATATCTCTTATATGACAATTATCAACTTTAAATTACTTGTTTTAATATACATTAAATAGGCCACACAACTCACGCTTTCCCATTTTTTGTTGATTTATCTAGCATTTTAGATTAAAAATAGTTTATATTGTATCATAAAAACTTGTTTCTATAAAATAATTATAAATTACAATATAACTGATTTTAGTTCTAAGTATCCTTATCCCAACTAATTTATAAGAAATAAGGGATTGTTTGGTTTGCAGAGTTGTTAGGGGTTGGAATGAGAACTCGGGTTAAGATAGTATAAGATTGAAATATCATTCTTGATATTTGGTTGGGTGATATAATGGATATATTTAATTTAAATATATTTAATTTACTAATTTTTATTAATTTAAAATATTTAAAAAATTCTATTTTGTTGTTGTTTTAGTTTATTGATTTAATTTTGTGTTAAACATTTAGTGTATAAGAAATGAAAAATATATTTGATTCCTCAAGAATTTTCGAACTCAAGAATTTCTTTCACTGAAACCTAGAAAAATCATGTCGTCCACTGTGATCTTCCAAACTTGCTTTTTAACAACTATTACCTGTATACAAGAATTCAACAAAATCATATGGTTCTTGAGTATCAAGATCATATGCAGTCAAACTGTTTGATTTTTCTAGTATTGGATCACCATAGTTCCTTGTACCCAAGACTTAGGCCCAAACATCTTCATCTAGACTAACACTCATTTCCAAAAAACAACTCACCTATCATATCATCCTCACCTCTCACATTATCTTTAAATACCCAAATGTGCAACTTAGGATCCTCCTCATCTAAATCGATCTCATAACCCTCTATAAAGCAAGCAATAGATTGACCAATCGTAAGGATGAAGGGATCCTTAATTTGAAGATCGTGAGGTATATCAGGCATCCTGATATATTTCACAATATTTTTGTCTTGATATCGAAGCGCATAATTAACTGATTTGACAAGTCAAACCTTATCCAGTATGTAATACCATTAACAGACATTGACTGATGACCATAACGTACCACAACGTAATCATTCACTTCCGGTAAAAATCCAAAAGCTAAAGCGTAGTCTCCTTAAATGTAAGTGTCGAAAGGGGCAACTCTGGTATAATATTAATTTTTTTAACAAGAAGATTCCAGATATAAATGTCGAGATTATGGTAAAATTCTTTATCCAACATAGTAGATACCTAAATTAAACCATTTGATTGCACATACCACGAACTAGTGGGCAAGTCAAGTGGATAATCAAATGTGTAATATTCTTGACATTGTGCATTGTCAGAATGTACAGTAAATCTCTTCAAAATAAATCTTGAAAGAGGTGAATCTGGAAGAGTTCTGCATTTCTGAACAAGCGGATTCCATAGATACTGATTATCAAAGTCAAGCAAATTAAACCGTTAGATAATGCATACCATTCGTGATTATTAAAGTCAAGTACTGTCAAGTAGAGATATTCAAGTGTACATCATCAGAACTTAGGGTTAAGAAATGGGTATTAGTATTATGGGAAGTAAATATTGAGGACTAATATGGAAAAATCTTTAAGATATAATACCATGATTTTATAGAACACCACCAATAAGATCTTAATATATATATAAGTATGTGTATAAATGTAGATGATAACTTTTAAACGGAGTAAAAACAAACAAGTGAAGTTGATAGTTTATTAGCTGCGAGAGAAATTAAATAAATACAAGAATGAAAGACCTACAAACTAGGAACCAGTAACAGATGTTTCCTACACTATCTCCACTACCAAGACTTATTCAACTATGCCTAAAAACTCTCCTGAACGTTGCCGACCAAATCTCTGAGGTCTCCATGTGCTAAACCATTAAAACAAAGAATAAGTTTAGATTAAAACCAACAAGCACCCCCTTAATCTAAACATCTTTATTCAGATTCTTAACTCCCAGCAATTGATGCATCTTCTCGAACTTGACTATTGGTAACGCTTTTGTGAGGACATCAGCACGCTGTTCATCTGAACGAATATGCTTAATAATAATTTCACCACGTTCAACACATTCTCTGATAAAGTGATAACGTATGTCAATATGTTTTGATCTACCATGAAAAACTGGGTTCTTGGCCAAATCTATGGCAAATTTGTTGTCAATGTATAGCAGTACAGGCCCAACACAACCATCTGTAACTTCTCCCAGTAGCTTTCGCAACCATATTCCCTGACACGCCTCTCCGGTAGCTGCCATAAATTCAGCTTCGCAAGACGACAAGGCAACACACTTTTGTTTCTGAGAAACCCAGGTTATCACACTCTCATTCAGGTAGAAGACCATGCCTCCGGTACTCTTTTTATCGTCAATATGGCCATCCAAATCACTGTCTGAGAACCCTGTCAACACATTATTCCCGCTCTGCTTAGAGTAGATTAAACCATAATTCATCGTTCCTTTAACATAACGAAGAATTCGTTTTGCCGCATTGAGGTGCATAACAGTTGGTCTTTCTATAAATCGACTGATTATCCCTACGGAATATGCAATGTCTGGTCGGGTATGAACAAGATATCGAAGACCACCCACTATGCTTTTGAACTCCTTTGAATCAATTGTTGCTCCTCCTTCATCCTTTGTGATCAAAAGTTTTGGCTCCATTGGATACTTTGTTGGGTTACAATCTCCCATGCCCGCTTGCTCTAAAACTTTCTTGGCATAGTTATTAGCTGCGAGAGAAATCAAATAAATACAAGAATGAAAGACCTACAAACTAGGAACCAGTAACAGATGTTTCCTACACTATCTCCACTACCCAGACTTATTCAACTATGCCTAAAAACTCTCCTGAACGTTGCAGACCAAGTCTCTGAGGTCTCCATGTACTAAAACAATTAAAACAAAGAATAAGTTTAGATTAAAACCAACAGATTTTAGACATACCTTAACAGAAAGTCTTTTAAAATTTTCAGACAAGATTCCTTCAGGAAAGTCGTAGGATGGCATCTTCCCCCGTTGATGCACAAATAATGACATCCGCATCTTCATAAAAAATTAAAGAACTCTACCAAATACTTATTGCGATAACATGGCTCCCAACTTACTAACATTTTATTTAATTATATTAAACAATATTAAACCAAAGTCTCCACAAAAAGTGTGATGATAGGAGGTGGTTTGGAGCCCTCCTCGTAATTTGAATATGGAGTCGAACGATCACATGAATCAATGAAATCATATAATCTTGATTCAAGATTATATGAATCAAACTGTTTGGTTTTTCTAATATGGGAACCATTATTCCCTGTGCCCAAGGCATCAACCCAAAAGTTTTCATATAGACTAGCACTCATCTTTTTCTCCCAACCAAACTCCATAGATAAATGGTGGAATAGTATTCAGGTTTTCAATATAACAACGAAGACACACAAATCAGACCACTCGATAATTCATACATGCATGACTATTGAAGTCAAGTGAATATAGTGTAAAGTATATTTGACATTGTTTATCATATTAGTAAACATAGCAGTCTTTGAGAGATATCACCATACTTAACACGATGTCTTTTGAAGATAATACAGATACTTGAAAATGTAATCAATGAACTATGCTAAAATGCATCAATTGGATTATCGAGTAATAATAATATATATTTTTAATGATAATGTACTCATAATAAACTTATGTAGTTTATTATTTAGTTTAATTTGACTGAAACTCCTGAAAAATATATCCCGTACCCGATCGAATCCCCATCTTTTTAGATATTCCGAATTCCCATATCCCCGTATCACGCACCCCCGCACCCGCACTCATGCTTCCTAGCTCCCAACCAAACTTCATAGGTAAATGGCGAAATAGTATTCAGGTTTTCAATATAACACCGAAGACACACAAACCAGACCACTCAATAATTCATACATGCATGATTATTGAAGTCAAGTGAATATAGTGTACAGTCCTCTTGACATTGTTTATCATCAAAACATACAACTAATAAATGGGTACCATATTAGCAAACATAGCGGTCTTTGAGAGATATTACCATGATTTTAGACATACTCAACACGAAGTCTTTTGAAGATGGCATCTTGTTCTGCTTCAAAAGTCTCATCTTCAGACACTCAATGCTCATCTTCCGACACTCAATGAGAAGACCTGAACGAAGCTGCTCCAATTAGGGTTTAATTTTTTCTATTTCTGAGTTTCCCTTTGGAGTCATAAAATTGGAGTTTTTTTTAGTGTTAGAGTTATATTGTTCTAAAGCATCATAAATGTAATTTTTTTGGTAACTATTGTAACTTTCAAAGGACATATTTTCCTCAAAATTTGTGATTTTTTTATGAAAGAAATTCGAATTCATAATTCAATAAAGTTTTAGTATTTATTATAGCTATTAAATCAGTTTTAAATTATGACTCATCTAAGATTCATTTACGAAAGGATATTATATAAAAGTTTTGAATTTTCGCATCTGAGAAGTATTTAAGAAAGAATATTAATAGTGGCTTCTAAGTTATATAAAAAATTATTTATTTCATATAAATTTATTTTTAGATGATAGGAGAAACGTATAAAAGAATGGCTAAACTATTAACCAACAATATTCACAAACTCCAAAAAAGAAGGCCTTCGGTCTATTGTAAAATAAGAAAAGATAAAAATAAGAATTTTATTTTAAATGATTTATCTTTTGTAATTGGAGAGAGAGAGAGTTTTAATCAATCATCTTTGCTAATTCATTTAAATTGAAGTTTTCCCACTAAAAAAACTTCATTAACCACCATGAGTGTATGGGCAGCAGAACTATCTCTTTCTATATCCATTTAACTTTGGCAATGATATAAGGTTTAGCAATAAGACCTGTAATCTGATACATAGCAGCTGAAAAATCACCCTTCAGGGAAGATAACAAACAACAGGTAAGATTCGCCATTTGGGATGCCTTATAAGTTAAAAAATTTATATGTATTTTTTTAACTTTTAAGTAACTTATAAGAGATGATAAATCTAGTTAAATCATGGCTAAATCAGGGCTAAATCAGAATTGCTTTTAGAATTGCCGGATTTTGCATCAAGAATATCAATGAAAGCGAAAATGCAATAACAAATGCTAGCTACCCTATTAAAAGGGCATGAGAATTTTTGGGTAGGTTCAACAGGAAATTTAAGTCTGTCATTGTCCTCACAATTCCTTTCCACTTGTCATTGACCGCTAAAAAAAAAATTACGACATACAAGACATATAACGATGGAACTTATTAAGTAGAACCATAAGCAAAACCATGGCATGACGACATTTTTATAGTTTCAAGAGGACATCTAAACTGTATAGTTTCAAACTAGATAAGAAAACACAAAGAATCAGAAAACTAATTAAGTTGAAGGATACAAATTAGTAGGTACATACAAGGAAGTGGATTGCAAATAGAAGCCATCAAGCAAAACAGAAACAAATTATTTGCACATCACATTAGAAGATTACCATGTTCTCTAATCCAAGTACTCCAAAAAACACACCATTTTGGTTCACAAGTATATTCCTGCATATAGACAATATAAACACATACTATATTACTTCCAAGCCAAACAAAAAGATAAAATAAACAAATGAAAAAACAATACATATTTTTCAAGTACAAAAACCTAGATGATTTATCAGATAATATTGTGCAAACAAATTTGTCCCAATTGTCAATAGCGGCAAAACAACATAATCTTAGAAAATTTAGCAAAAAAATAATCTAGAAACATAACACACTATAAAGCAAAATCAAGAAAACTCTCAACGTACAATCATAGACTTGATGAACCAAAATCAGAATCCGCCAAATCCAAAGAATTGTTTGCTTGAAATCTTCCCCTGTTCATAATCTACTTTTGAAGCACATATCAAATGGAGAGCTAGCTGAAGAACTCTACCAAGTTCTCATTGCATTTACAAGGCTTCCAAATTAACATTTTGTTCAATTATGTCAATCAATATCAAGCAAACGCAGAGTCTCCACAAAAGGACTGATTAAAAAGAATGGTGTATCCTCATCATAGGAGTAGGGAGTCAAACGATCAACAAAATCATTTGGTTCATGGGTGTCAAGATCATATGTAATCAAACTGTTTGATTTTCCTAGTATTGGATCACCGTTGTTCCTTACACCCAAGACCTGAGCCGAAACATCTTCACATACTCACACTCATCTTTTTCTCCCAAGAAAACTCATCTATCATATCATCTTTCAATACCTAAATATCCAGATGAGGAGATTTATAATCCTCATCATCCTCTTCTGCATCGAAATCCTCGACCTCAACAAAGTAAGCAATCGATTGACCAAATGGAAGAATCAGAGGATTACAAAGCTGACGTTTGTGAAGTGCAATCCAGTTAGGCACCTTTATTTTTCTCAGTATATTTGTTTTGGTATCAAAGTACATAACTAATTGATATGAAACGTCGGTGTTAAACCCTACCCAAAATGCAGTTCCATTAACAAATACAGATCTATTAGTACTCATAAAATCAACAAAAACTTTATCTTGGCATATTTTCTTCCAAGAATTAGAGTTAAGACTATAAACCCCAATCTGTACTGTGTGCAGGGCCTGTTCGTAAGAGTCATCAGGTGAGTATGGATGAAAGTAAGGTGCAACAGTCGATTTAGGTTTGACAATATGTACCACAACATAATCGTTAACTTCGGGTAAAAACCCAAATGCTAAAGCCTTCCACTCAGTCTCCAGAAATGTAAATATCTAAAGGGGCGAGTGAGGGAGCATCTTAAATTTATGAGCTAGAGGATTCAAGAGAGCAATGTTTGGATTATAATGATGTTCCCAAATAAACATTAAAGACAGACAAATTAAACCATTTGATTGTGCATACCAGGCACTAGCTGATCCTAAGTCAAATGCATGATTGCAATATTCTTCACATTATGGATCATCGAAACGTACTGTTAATTCATGGGTATCAAAATTATGGAAAATTAGATATTTAGGGTTCATATGGGATGTGAGTTTTTGATAACTAGAGTGGAGAGAGATAAACATAGGAGTTCTTACAAGAGAATACCATGATTTTTGGACAGCTCCACAAGGTAAAACATCCTTACCTGGAAGTCTTTTGAGTATCTCCGACATAAGCTGTTGGGGAAAGTACTTGTGTTTTGACAAGCTCATTTCTACTCAATTTGACTGTAAGAAGCCTGATAATAGGATTTACGGGTGTTGGTTTTCAGGTTATAACTGGGGTCGGGCTTGATAAATTTATTAATTTTGTTATGCTGTTTTTTGTCTATGTAATTTTGTTGAACCTAAAATATTATTTTATGATACTAGTTTAAATCCATGATTCCATTAATATTTTTTTTTAATTCGGTCATATTATAATTTTAAAATATTTATATAAATATATAATAATTATAAAGTTATAATTAAAATTATTGTATAAACATGAAGTCATAGTTTAGTAGGATAAATAGATTATGTCTAGTAGTTTAATAATTTAATATTTTAGCAGATATATAACACTATTTATAATTTTTAATAAACAAAACGAGGGAATAAATGTTGAACCAAATTATACGTCATTCGAGTTATTATAGTATACTAGATTAAATCCCGTGCAATGCACATGTTCAGTTAATATTTAAATAAATTCTAAATTTTATTTATCCAATCGTATATTAATTTTAATATATTTATATAAATATATATTAATTATAGATTAATAATAAAAATAATAAAAAATTAGGAAGGAGCTATGATCGTAGTTTTGTAGGATAAGTTTTGGTTGTAGTTTAGCGGGATAAGGAATAACTTAGCAATTTAGTAGTTTAGCATGTGTATAACACTATTTATTTTTATTTTTAATAACCAAAATAAGGGGATAACTATTGAACTAACATATACTCCATTCCGATTATTATATTCTATATACTAGCTTAAATCCCATGCAATGCAGGGTTCCCGTTATTATTTAAATTTTTTATTTATGCCTTCATATTATAATTATAAAATATTTTTATTAATATATAATAATTATAAATTAATAATAAAAATTATAGGATAACATGTGATCGTAGTTTAGTAGGATAAGTACATTATGTCTAGTTTAAGAATTTAGTAGTTTAGCGGATATATACCACTATTTAATTATTTTTTAATAATATGATAATTTATGATCGTAGTTTAGTAGTATAAGTACTCTAAGTCTATTAGTTTAACAATTTAGTAGTTTAGCGGATATATAACACTATTTATTTACTTTTTTAATAACTAAAATTAGGGAATAACCGTTGAACCAAATTATACTTCATTCCGGTTATTATAGTATAGTATAGATAGTACAGATTTTTAATTTTGATTTGGTACGAGAGTACTTAAAACCATTTTGTAATTTATATATTTTTTGGTTTTTTGTATAAAAAGCACTAAATTTGAGTTTATTAAAATTATGGAAATGATACAAATATTCGAAATTATTTTATATTTTCGGTGTAAGAACATCAAATGAAGGAATATGAACATACTCGGTGTCATATGACATATATATTTGGGTTAGTATACGTTCAAACATAGAGTTATACGATATCAATATATTATATATGAAACAATTAAATATTATTTTTTTAAAAAAATTATATATATATATATATTATAGAATGTAGTGATCCAATAGAAACCAATATATATAGAAACTATACAATGACCTATTACTAATTGATATATGTATAATTAGTAATTATATTATAATCCAATTATATATTTTTGACGGTGGCACCACTCATTTATTGATCAGTATTATGTAATTTAGTGATATCCATTAAATTATTAACATATTATTTACTGTTATATTTAGTGATTTTGAGTATGTAAATTAGTAATTTAGAGAGATTTTCAATGTATATTTTAATTTAGTTTGTATTGAAGGAGGACTATATATATATATTTAGATATATATGTTGATATTTTATCTTAGTTCACATATATATTGTGTATTTTTGTGTATACAAACATTTCCTATACTTCCATGGCAGTTTCATTTTATTTTTGTGTTATATATAATATTTGGATTTCAGGAATCAATATTGAGTATAAATTCACTACTAGAAATATGGCATCAGACATCGGTTCAGAACCGATGTTAAAATAAATCTGAACCGATATCTTCGTGTGGGATGTTAAATGTCATCATCCTTTCACATCGGTTAACAGCCGATGTCTATTACACTGCTATACATCAGTTTTAAGATTAAATGTGATGTCTTTGCAACAAATTTCAGCTTATATTACAGTCTTTTTAGGTGAATATGAGTATGTTATGAGGTATTTATCCATAAAAACATGAAACCTACAAGCTCTAAAAGCCATTTATTAAAATTCTTTCGAACAAACCGATGTGAATGCTAGATCAAACATGGGTGAGTTTAAATGACTGATGTGAAATGTGGGATCAGACATCAGTTAGTTTAAACAACCGATGTGAAATGCTGGATCAGACATCGGTTAGTTTAACACACCGATGTGAAATGCTCGATAAGACATGGGTTTACTTTTTGAAAATGATGTTAAATCTTGTTGTTTAACATCAGCCTATTTCTCTTACCGATGTTTAAGACATCCGCTTTTGAAAAATTCAATGTTATTTGGCTTAAAATGTATTGAGTTTCTTTTCAGAACCGATGTCAAATGACTATTTCACGTTGGTTTATGTAGTTCTTTTTCGTTTAATATTAATTTACCTGATGTCTTTTATTCATTTTTTACATCGGTTTACATTTATCATTGTGATGTTAATGTACTGTAAATTGCATACCATCCTGGTACTATTTATAGCACAGGGAACCAATTACATTTACAACCAGAAAAATACCAAACAATGCAACATCCCAACAAAAAACTTCCAACAGAAACATAAAGCTACATTGATACCAACTTTCTTAACATTCAATTCAACAAGCTCAATTCGGACATACACTCCAAGTCTAAAATAAACATCCAAACCAAAAATAATAAAACCCAAATTCGCTAGTTCTTGCATCCAACATTCTAAATAAATTTGACTAGTTAATATGTACCAATATTGTCAAATTTCGACAATTCCAAACATAAATCAGAATGATGGATGTAACTTTCACCAAACCTCCGATAACCACCAACCACCAGCAAAACATAACATCAAGATCACTTAGTTCAGAGTAAAGCTATATATAGATACTTAGCAATTTAAAACCCTTAATCAAATATCAGTTTTACATCTTGTCTTGGATAAATTCAAGCACCTCCAACCGCACCTCATCCAGCTCCTGCCTTGTGTAGGACTTTCGAGTTTTGGCTGCCCACTAAATAACACAAGTAAAAATTAGCATTATTGACAGAGGCTTTATATTCAAAGTTTGCTCGCTCTCAACAGGTATGCATTTCTCATTTGCTCTAAAATGGTTTGGTGCATTTATTTTAGTCCATGCTAACTATTTATAAATCATAATGATAACAACCAGAATATTATTAACAAGAATTACCATATGTATAGTTAAATATAAACATAACCAATATATAACATATATAGCTTATCCAGAATCCTAAATTATGTATAAATATAACTGAATACTGACAGCATATAAGACCAGGACCTTTACTATATTTAACAGTAATTTTCTTCGTCAATCCAAAACCGTACCCTCAGTTTTCAAGGTTTCATACATAGGAATTTAGGATTAGTCCCATCCATACTTTCATCCAGCCATACATCCATCACCTAATAGTTATTTATCACTACTATAATAATAAAAATAATATCCATATGGAAATCAAAACTACTAATGCCATACATGCAATATATTTTAAATTATATAAAATATCTACAGAAATAACACTCATATTTCATCTGTTTCAAAAAACTGCATAAAAAATTTCTACATGCCATATATCATAAATTATTTGCATATATACCTTGGTAGTAAAAGATAGTTCCTTATCAGTAATGATATATTTCTATGTATTGCATTATTACATAACCACGTTCATCCTCTCCTGGTTGTTTGGGAGATCCCTGTTACAATATAAATATAAGTTAACTCTAGAAATTACTTAAAATTACAAACTGATAAAAATATTTAAAATACAAAAAACTTACAAGAAGATTCTTTAACTGAGGAGCTTTATTTCCCCTTCCAGTTTGAGAATTGTAGGATTTCATCGCTCTACATTACAGAACAACAATAATATACATTTTTTTGAAAGGGGGAATATTTACTATATATATATATATAGTAAATAGAAATATATTACTATGTTAATGATTTTCCAACTCATCAAAATGTTTTAGATGTGGCAGAGGGTTCATAATATAAATGTCGCCATCCGAAACTACAACCAAAATTTAGTGACAACCATGTTTATAAAAAAGAAAAAAGAAAAATACAAGTCAGAAATTTTAAAAAGAACTACCTAAATATATTAATTTGTAAAAGCATGTCTAAATTAAAAATACTTACTTATGATTATGTGGCATGGAGTACATGCGATAGGGACTACTCTCTTTCAACCGATTAACAAAATAAGAACGAAAAGAATTGTTCAACGTAAATGTAGCTCCTGGATCGAAAAATCCATATAAGACCACATCATCATTCTTCCTCTCAATCTTAATCAGTCTTTGCAAGAGCCTACCAGGGAGTGAATTACAGTACTTATAATACGCGTATAAAATATGAATATTGTATATATAACGATAAAAAAAGTAACTTACGCCATATAAGATGATATTGCAGCTTGGCCAATCATATCGAACTCCAACAATGCTTTCATATTTTCATGCAAGATATAAATTATTTTCTCAGTTCCAAACATGTCAGAATCATACGAAATCAGTATTGACTCCCCAATGGCTTTTACGAAGACTACAACATGTTTGTATAACACCTTGTACTGCTTTGACATCTGTAAAAAAAGAGAAAAATGTTTGAACTCCCTTAAAACATAGAATTGCAAAGCCACATAGATATAGGTTCTTACTTCATCTTCTCGCAAACCAATATACCCCTTCCTTGACAAGCGGTGATGATTTTTCTGTTTACCCACTCTATTGCTCTGTAACTTATGTTATTCCTGCACCAAAACAAATTTTAAAATTAATAAATATTATTTAACCAAAATTTATTTAATCATTTAGCAAGTAAAATGGCAATCCTGTATATTATATTAGTAGAATATATTCATACCAGCCATTTGGGGCTCGTCCTCTCTGCAACAAATTTCTTCCAAGGTTCTTTACCAACAAAGGCATAATTCTTCAGAGGCTTCATCAATTTCTTCTTTTTTCTAATAAATGGCATCACATATTTTGCAGTTAAATGAGCTTTAAACTGCCTTCCTTTTTCACCTGCCGACTGTAGCACAAACTTCTCACTTTCTAAGGCAATTTTGAATGTGTCCTAAAGAGCAGTGTATTAAAGCACACAATATAAATAAGCCACATAATTTACAGTCATAATTTAAATAAAATGAAGAAGTCAACAAGGGATATAATTTACCTGGACATCATCCCGTAATTTTGTTTTTAAATCACAATCCACTTTTGGCCAGTTTTCAGTGTCGATTGAAATCATTGTCCTTGCGAGCATTCCTATGTAAGACTGTAAAGTAGGCCTGGTATTTCTGATGGGAACTCCAAATTCATTGTATCTAACTTTAAATTTGTTTCACCGAGCTTTCTTCGCCACTACTTTGTGAAGAGCTAAAACACCACGCGCACCTCCTAGCCTCTTTTTTGTAGATTCAGAAGTGGTCATTGTTTCTTCACCACTACTTTGAGTTTGATGTTGTTCTTATCATTACAAGTCTCTGTAGTTTTGACATCAGGAACCATCTCATCCTCAACCTTTTCAGAGTTATTCTTCCCTTCACTTTCTTCGAAATTACTTTCTTGCCTTTTTGCTTATTTACCATTTTGCTCCCTTAGTCTGAATAAAATTGAACATAAAGCCATCAATACAAGCATAATTACAATTAAAGAAAAAAATAATGCCATCAGTCATTACAATTAAGGAAAATAATTATAATAAAATTGAACATAAGTTTTTCTCCATTTCTATTTACTGAATGAAGCATTTTATACAAGTACAATTAAATAATGCAAAACAATTAAAGAAAAACAATGCCATCAATCAGTAATTATGGATGAATTATTTATATGATTATAACACTGCAAAACAATAAGATATATATTTTACACACAATAATAAAATTATTTGACCAATAATAAAAGACTACATAATACATAAAGCTACATCATCAGTCAATAACGACATTAGATGTAGGGGTTTTAGTAGCAACATTTTTAATCCAAATTTCCTCAACATTAGATCTAGCAGTATGAGCGACATCATCAGTAGTGACATCAGTTACGGGGATTTCAGTGCAGAATGGGGATGTTCCATGGTCGTGTCTCCTAAGTCATCTTCATTATAAAATTCATGGTAGTCTCGAGTTGTGGAGGACAGTACAACAGACCGGGTAGCATCAACGGGATCTTCAAGGTAAAATACTTGCTTGACTTGGTCAACAAAAATATATTTATCTTTTTTGTGACTTTGTCGACTAAAATCCACAAGTGTGAACCCAAGATCATCAACCCTTATTCCTTATCATTACTTGCCCATTTACACATGAACAAGGGAGCCTTGAATGTATGATAGTCTCATTCCCATATCTCTAGTATGATACCGTAAAATGTCAAATTACTTTCTACAGGGTTCAAGTCCTTGGCACTAGACACCTGGACCGCTTTAGCAATGACAGACACCCTGCTATTTGAACAATGCGTATGTCATCTTGTTCCTTTGTAAAATATCGCACTCCGTTCACTAGATAACCTTGATAATTTAGTACTGAAAATTATGACTTGGCAGAGAGCCATCTTATCATTTCTGAAACACCTTTGTTGTTCTCCCTTAATTCATCATTCACCTACAAATATGATAAGAAATTTTAAATCGTAAATAGCTAATAGTCGTCATTACTCTACAGATCAAAGAACCTAATAGAACACTGACTTTATTTTGAAACCAATCAGCAAAGAGCCGATTATGCTCTCTCATGAGCCAATGTAAGCTTTTCCTTTTCCCTCAGTGAATTTCTTCAAGATATTCCTTATGCATTCTGAAAAATGCATATGGAATGATATATTAAAAACACATTACAAGACTAATTACTGGATAATAAGGAATTGAAAACAACAAAGTGAATAAACTCACATAATGTATGGAAACACTTCAGGGTTGTTTAGAAGGACATGTAGATGTGCTTCATCTCGCTCCTTCTCTTCTACTAATTTTATTATCACAACGGATAATGGACCAGATTTCTTATTATATTGGTCCTTTGGAAGACCGACAATGGAGTAAATATGACTAAGAAACTTGGTGCGAAATTCTACGGACTCTTCTCAAAGGTAACTCTCTGTCATACAACCTTCAGGATAATAAAGGTTTCGAACATAACCCTTTAGTACTTTATTAAACCATTCAAACGCATACATCCACCTATTAAATACTGGTTCGCATATATGTATCATTATATCAAAAAATGACACATGGAAAACCTTTTCTAGATCGCACAAGGTCAGTATGATATCTGACTGCAGCTTATCCAGTTTTAACACATCTTCTACTTTGTTGCATAAAGCATTAAAAAAGAAACACAATCTAATAATTATGACCCTAACATGCTTCGGAAGAACGGAGTATATTGTAACCGGGAGTAATTGTTGGAGAAGGATGTGGAAATCATGTGACTTCAGCCCGTAAATATTCAAATCAGGCATGTAAACATAATTTTTGATGCTCGATGCATGTCCGTATGGAAGTTTTATCGATATTAATGATGATAATAATGTCTTTTTTCTGCCTTTGAAAAAGTAATGAGAGAAGGAGGCAACTATTAAAGACAACTATATTCGACTTATATCGAATCTGACTCGGTTGTGGCCATTTCTCTTACATCTTTAAACCAGACACCTCCCTGGCATGCTATTGCGTTAACCGAAAATATAAGAATTTTTGCTTCCATGTTAAATTTAAACCTCTACTTTTGTTTCTAAGCTTTGTAATGCTCCGACACATTGGATTGTTAAGAAAGCTTTGTATTTAATATTATGTTTAGATTTTAAAAAATGTGATATTTCCTCCCTACTGATGTGTGACATGTTATAATGTTGTTATTTCCGAGATGGTTTTTCCAACCCTTTACCTGTCAAAAAGGAAAAGAAAAGTATGCCGACAGTCAAGCCATTAACTAGTCGGTATATGTTTATAATCGGAGAATTCGAATATTAATAATTTATTTCTATTTTAAATTCTATATTCATACTCATAATCAAAATTTTAGATTTTTTTTAAAATTATAAGTAATAATTACCTTATACCTCACCAATTTATTAATATAATTTTTAAAATAACTAAATAACTTATAATAAATATGGGTCGCACTCTAGTGAGAACTTCTTAAAAGGAAAACTGTGAGAACGAGTGATTTTGTAGTGAAAAATTGCGATTATTTGAAATACTTCAAATTTTCTAAATTAGTGATTTTGTGCAAACCAAAAAAATTATATTTTATAAAATCATCAATTTTAACTACGAAAATCATCACTTCTCAAATTTGAGCAAAATCCTAATAAATAATTTACATATCTCTTATATGACAATTATCAACTTTAAATTACTTGTTTTAATATACATTAAATAGGCCACACAACTCACGCTTTCCCATTTTTTGTTGATTTATCTAGCATTTTAGATTAAAAATAGTTTATATTGTATCATAAAAACTTGTTTCTAGAAAATAATTATAAATTACAATATAACTGATTTTAGTTCTAAATATCCTTATCCCAACTAATTTATAAGAATTAAGGGATTGTTTGGTTTGCAAGTTGTTAGGGGTTGGAATGAGGACTCGGGTTAAGATAGTATAAGATTGAAATATCATTCTTGATATTTGGTTGAGTGATATTATGGATATATTTAATTTAAATATATTTAATTTACTAATTTTTATTAATTTAAAATATTTAAAATTTTTTATTTTGTTGTTGTTTTAGTTTATTGATTTAATTTTGTGTTAAACATTTAGTATATAAGAAATGAAAAATATATTTGATTCCTCAAAAATTTTCGAACTCAAGAATTTCTTCATCTGAAACCTAGAAAAATCATGCGGTCCACTTTGATCTTCCAAACTTGCTTTTTAACAACTATTACCTGTATACAAGAATTCAACAAAATCATATGGTTCTTGAGTATCAAGATCATATGCAGTCAAACTGTTTGATTTTTCTAGTAATGGATCACCATAGTTCCTTGTACCCAAGACTTGGGCCCAAACATCTTCATCTAGACTAACACTCATTTCCAAAAAAAAACTCACCTATCATATCATCCTCACCTCTCACATTATCTTTAAATACCCATATGTGCAACTTAGGATCCTCCTCATCTAAATCGATCTCATAACCCTCTATAAAGCAAGCAATAGATTGACCAATTGTAAGGATGTAGTGATCCTTAATTTGAAGATCGTGAGGTACATCAGGCATCCTGATATATTTCACAATACATTTGTCTTGATATCGAAGCGCATAATTAACTGATCTGACAAGTCAAACCCTATCCAGTATGCAATACCATTAACAGACATTGACTGATGACCAAACATACAATTAATAAGAATGGCATATTTTCCTCCAAGAATTAGTATTTAGACTATAAAGATCAATCATGACTGTGTGCAGTTATTGTTCATAGTTAACATGTGAGTTATTATCCATATGTTTCAATTATAGAGCTTCATAGGTTGATCTAGGTTTGGCGACACGTACCACAACGTAATCATTCACTTCCGGTAAAAATCCAAAAGCTAAAGCGTAGTCTCCTTAAATGTAAGTGTCGAAAGGGGCAACTCTGGTATAATATTAAATTTTTGAAAAAGAAGATTCTAGATATAAATGTCGAGATTATGGTAAAATTCTTTATCCAACATAGTAGATACCTAAATTAAATGATTTGATTGCACATACCACAAACTAGTGGGCAAGTCACGTGGATAATCAAATGTGTAATATTCTTCACATTGTCCATTGTCAGAATGTACAGGTGAATAAAATTGATATCAATATTATGGAAAAGTAGATACTTAGGATTAATTTGGGCTGTTAGTTTTTCATAGTTGCAATAATGAGAGATGAAAAAGGAGTTTTTACGAGAGAATATCATGCTTTTTGGACAGTTTCACAACGTAAGATATAGTTAACATGAAATCTTTTGAATACTTGAGACAAGATTTCTTCAGTAAAGTTTTAGAAGAGCATGTTCTTGTGTTTTTGACAAGCTCATCTTCCGAGACGATGGCTGAACCAGAAAATTTAAATTGCATTCACTAAATTCGACATAGCTCCGCGGCTCGCTAAAGAAATAGGGTAAATTGATTGTATATGACTGCTACAATAATGCCCGACCTATATAGGTTTAAAATGGACGTTGTAGTTTTTGACAAAATCTCTTCCGCTCGACCTAATAAAAACTTTTCAGTCCCAACTCATATGTGTAAAATGCGCATTGAACTAGTTTTAATAAACTTCTTATTTTAATTCTTATTAAACAAGCACAATATTTGTTAAGAAAGATAACTATTAAGGAATAATATTAAAAATAATGTGTTAAAATGTGACTTGAAATATTTTTATAAAATTATCTACTATAGACGCGATCTTGATTTCTACACGCTCCTTCCTTCATCTGGGTGAGCCTTCACTTTTTGGTGTTTGAAGGGCGCGAATCCGAATAAATACGACCCTCGTTCCGCCCGCAGCCTTCGGGGTTTACCCTCCCTTTCTAATAGAATAAAAATTTTTGGCTCGACCCGAGAAAGCTTTAGCAACAACAGAAAGGAAGGAGTCCATGTAGCTGCTTCGTCCGCCCCCTCTTAGTCAAATTCCTACTCCGTGAAAGCTTTCATGGCTAGTTGGGTGTTGAGATATCTATATATTCTTAATTTGTACTATCACTATCTTCCCCTAATTACACATTATACCCTCCTTCCTATTTTATAGCTAATTCAAAATCATTTGCTTTTATGTCCATTCACTTTTGATTGAATATGTCAAATCAAAACATGGATCGACCCATATCCATTTTACATACAAATCACTACTATCCACATTACTGATGGATCTTGGATTTTTTGCACGCAAAACATGGAATATCCCCGTACATATGGATCTAGTATTTTTTTATACGTGCATCAATTGCTCAAGCCTCAACTAATCTTGGAAGCACTTAGTTTTGAATTTCAAATCATTGGTTTGCACCAAATATATGGAACTACCTATTCTAACCTTATCCATGGTTCAACATTTATTTTTTAAAATTATTCTTTTATATTCTTCACTATTACTAAGAAGTTTGTCCCTTATTTGTGTTTATTGGCGCGGTAGAACAATTTTTAATGGACAAATCAGGTATGTCATCATCTCCAATAACCGATAACGTGCATTAAGTTTGTATTTACTTTTATCTATTCTCCGTCTTAAGGTCAAAAGTAGTTACTTTTATCTATTATTTTATGTAGGTACTATTCAAGAGTATAATTTATTCTTAAACAACTTGGGTACATGTATCTGCTTAATTAGGTATAACCTCTTAGATACCGAGTATTGATTTGCCTCCTCTAGGAAGTTTTTTTATAATTATAAAATTGACGTGTATAAAAGTTATTATATATTGTATTTATAGTTTCAAGAATATGTTATCATTTTGAGAGTTTATTTCATATTCATTACGCTGGAATATCATTGGAGATAAGTTTGGAAAAATAGAGTTGCAGAAAATGAATTTTCCGTGTTTTCATTTATTCAAATTCCTAAACTATAGGCAGATATTAAAGAACACGTCCCTCAATTTTTATATATGTAATTTAGGCAACAAATTCCATCAAGGATGATAGTCCACCTAAACTATATAGAGATACATGTAATCCTATACATAGCATCGCATGTGAAAAAATCACCATTCTGGGAAGATAACAAACAGCAAGTAGATCCCTGTTTGGGATGCCTTATAAGTTAAAAACATTATATGTATTTTAACTTTTAAGTAACTTATAAGAGATTATAACTCAGGTTAAATCAGAATTGCCGGATTTTGCACCAAAAATATCAATGAAAGTGAAAATACAATAACAAAAGCTAGCTACCGGTATTAAAAGGGAATTAGAATTTTTGGGCACGTTCAACACGGTAACTAAAAACATGTGCATTAAATTTTTATGGATAGCAATTGTTTATGCAATTTTTATGCAGAGGTAAAGTGGGTTGCAGAATAACGTTTGAAAGTTCTAACATTAGTGTTTTATGCCTTGATAACAAAGCTGAATTTCCCTACTCAAAGGAAGAAAATTCTCAATATTGTTTATTTTTCCAAATCCTAAATTCAATTTCCTTATCTAGGGACATATTGGTTCTTTATTAACATGTATACTTTTCCAAAAAAATAATTACTAGATTTCATTATCGGGATATTTTATTTTTATCGAAAATAACTCTTTTTTCATAGAAAGTATTTTTTATTTAAAATTTTATCCCGTTTATACATTTAGAGTGATGGTCATTTTTTTAATTAAAAATATTATTTTAATACTCATAAATAAATATGTTAAATATCATTATCTATTAATATTATAGTTAAAACAAAATTTCTACATATTTGATAGGTTGACATCATTGTTTCACATAATAGGCAATGCATGTAAATATCATTTTCATATTTTTCAAGTAATTTGATTATGAAAAATAAGTCAAATGCTTATAACATTATTAAACTCCAAAAAATGATGATGCCCCGCTTAATATTTCCTATTTTAATAGTTTATATTGATACTAACTAATATTTTGAACTTATATAACTGAAATACCATTGTTTAGAAAACGTATAATTTAAATCCCCATTGTTCCTTGTGAGAAATAGTTTGAAATCATTTTAAGTTTGATTTAGAATTATTTAGATATAAAAATTATTTTATATTGTCTATAAAGCACTTATTAGAAAATGTAAATATCTCTTCGTCTTAGCATGATGTGAGGAAACTTTTATGGTTAAATTGAATAAAAAATTTATGAAAATTTAATTACATGAAAGAAAATTTGTATTAAATCTAATATAACTATTTATAGTCATTTATTTGTTATGACTTATAATAAACTATGTGATTTATTTGTCTTACATTTAATTTCAATAAATTAAATTTCTTGATAATGAATTTTTTTCCGAATATTAATAATACTTCCCAATATGAGGTAACTATTCTATTAAATTAAATCGTACCAAGTAAAAAATTGCAAATCTTGAACAACAATTTTTTATTATGTTATTTTTATTTCAGTCATAATGTAATTAATTACATCAAATCAATAAAAATTTTAATATTTAATAAATAATATGAGGATTATAAAAAAGGTATCAGATTATCGGATGTTTTAAAATATGTCATAAAATATGTACATTATATATTTTTTTATATTATTATTTATAATTTAATTAAATAAATCATTAAAACCGCTCATTCCCAAAAATCTTAGCATCTCAATATTCACTATCACACCATAATATTTTATATAAAATGGGGAGGAGACATCCGGTCCAACTTTATAATAAAGATAACACGACCAATCTTCCATTAAACAAACACATTATCTTTATAAAATTTAAATTGTGGGATGTAACGGCGAGTAAGAGGTTTTGATATAATTATGTGACATAATTAAATTGAGTTAGTTCAGAAGAACACAATATATTATAATAGTAAAAATCGTCTTTTAGGTATGACTTTCAAAACTTATTTTATTTAATAAATGCACATAGTAATATGATATATTGTATATTAAAAAAATCTCAAATGTGAAACAAACTAAATATAGTAATTTTTAAGCTAGCTATTTTACATTTTACAATAATTTTTAACATTTTAAAAGAAATCAATCAAAAAATTATAATTATGTTGTCATATATATTTTTGCATATAGTGTAATTTATTTTTAACTCATGTACACCTATAAAGACTAATATGGTGCATATCAATATAAATGTATTTGTTAATATTAAAAAAAGTGCAATATTAAAGTCGGGAATTTATAATAATATTTTCAAATTAATTTTGTATATGGCAATAATTCAATAAATTCGTGTGTGCAAAGCACAACCTATATTATTAATTTGTATAAATGCACTTATGCTAATACATAAAATTGCATAATGTTTTTGTTTGACAATATTTGTTGTAAAATGTTAATAATGAATGTGAATAGAGATTGTGTGTTGATTTGTTAGAAAATACTCAATCAAAACTAATTCTATTAGGAAAAGAACTTGACTGTGTAAATTGCCCCCTCTAAGAACGTCCCTTGGCCAACTCGTCAACTGGGTCTCCATTTGTGTGACTTGGTAGTTGACGTGAAAAGTGACGTGGCTGACCATGTGTGATACAAACACCAATTTAGTATTTTTCATCAAGTTAGTAATTGACCCATTTTTCTATCAGATTTAGTTAATTTCCTAACAAAACGCTGATAAAAATGATGGTTTTTCTTGTACTGTAAACTAAATATTTAACTTTTTAATTTTCAAGTGAAGTAGCAAGAATATATATGATAAAATTGTGTTTTGGTCTAGAGGTATTTTTCCAAAAAGTTTAATACAAGAGCCTATATATTTGAGAAAAGTAATCTTAGTAAAACCGAGTAATATAAAAGGGAGTGGAAAGTCATGGAACATGCACCATACATTGACCTAGTTGAAAAGGCTTCAAACAAATAAAATCAATTTATAATGAGGGATAGATTTAACGAAACTCCAACTTCAGTCTGTGTAGAACATCAAACACTAAAAGGGGAACATCAAGCTAAACAAACAAATTTAAGTTTTAAAAACATATATATAGTGATAAAATCACAACCTCATAACATATAAATTAGTAAAATCATGACATCTAGTGATGAAACCTTTTAAGAACCATAGAAAAACCATGACATGACTCAGTTGGTTAAAAAGTGGATAACTATCATTTTGGTCACAAGTTCGAATCCCCACGGGAGAAGAATTTATGATTATGCCTAATGAGTCAGAGCATGTCGCTTCATTACGGTTTACCTTGGTTCACGTGATTTGCAGGCTATTGCTTGAGCCCGTAGGGTTTACCGAGTGCACACTCTGGAGGATAGCGGCTGCGGGTTAACAACGATAAAAAAACATGATATGAAGAATTTTTTTAATTAAAAAAACATAAAGAAAATTGCATTACATTTAACTGGTAAAGAACATGTAATTGTAATGAAACAATGTCTTTAAACCGAAAAGCAAATATAATTGTGAGTGACCTTGTTTA